>NW_026942633.1:0-96935 GCF_024139115.2 Armigeres subalbatus
ATTCCATCTGGAAAACATTTCTGAAAGATCGTGTCAAAACGAAGTGCAAATTAATTTGTTGAGTACTATTGCGACGAACAGACGAGCCTAGAAGCCTCGTCTTGGTCACGACAAGTAATCGACTTCTGGCTCTGAGACAGACATCACTAAGCTTAGCAAAAATTTCTTTCCTTCAGTAATTTAGCCGCTGGCTGTTCATTGGCTCCAGTATCCTCGTCATCATCATATAGTAATCCCTCGCTAGCGTTTTGGTCAGCTCATATGTATCACGATCTGTTGCGCAACTACCTGCTCGAATTGCTGTGATAAACTTTCCTTATTGGAGTCCTTCGTCTTCCGTCTTCTCCTACTAGTCCTTATCGCTTGTCGTACCGTCGTCGTTCATGTGCTTACACTATACCGAATTGCCTGTTGATCGCTATAATTATAGTCTTCACCTACTCTCCACTCCATGTGCCTCACCAGCGACAGTCTGCAGAACATGTTGTCGATGATAAACCCCCTGCCATCGGTACCTTCATTACCGTTACGAAACTTTCGCATGAGTTGTCTATATACCACTTCTTGAAAAGAGAACTTACTCAGGCATCTCGCTTGCTCCGTCCCTAGCAACGTATCCTTCTTCGCAACATTTTCTACATAGACCGGGTCTGTTCGTAGCATTGCATTTTCACGCCAGGTGGCTCCATCTGTTTGGTAACTCGCGGGGTTAGTCTCAATGGATACACCGACATCATTTTTACGTTCTCTTTCTGCTTCTTCCCTTTCTCCATTTTCATATGAGATTCTCGACCCTTTTAAACGAACGAGAAAGGCATCATCACCGCAAAGTGGATATAATAGGGTTTTTAAAACGGATATAATCGGAAAATGTATTTTTGTGACAAAGTTTTTGTATATGTTAACACATAACTTTGGAAAGATGCAGATGAAGACGAAATATATTATAAGAAGATGTGATGAGGCGAAAGAAACATGAACTGAATTAAATTCATCGTTTATACCACCAAAGCTGGATGACTGCTGTGGGCCGGGCACGTAGCCATAATGTCGGACATTACCCCGTAAAAAGAGTTATTGATGGTGATCTGAAGGATAAACGAACGCAAAGTGGATAGTCCAACAGTAACAGAAAACACTAGATTTAGCGTCATATTATCGCTTTTCTACGTCTTGCTTGTTTGGTTTCGGAATATTAAAGCACCAGTGCAGTACAACTTAACGATGTAATTATGATGTGCGATGTGCGTTTCACTCTGGGCCATTCCTATAGCTAGGATCTCACAATAATGTTTGCACGTAGAATTTGTTTGGGTTTCACTTTCTAGGGCATAACCATTAACCTTCGATGGCGGTCGATTTGTCGGGCCATAAGGTTGGTTCATGTCAAATGGATGAAATCCTGCGGAATAATGTTATTAACACACGACACCCAACGGAAGTGTTTCATTATGTGGGACAAAAGTTGGTAACTGTTCCGTCGCTTTTCATGCTGTGGAAATTTCGCACATATTACGTTTCAACGCTCGAAGCGATTAATTCGTGAAACTTTTCTTTCGCTTTTACAATTTTTGGCTAAGGGTGGTCATAAATAAAAGCCGTTTCTGTATCTCAAGGGAGCAGTTTCTCACCACAGAAAAGGGGCGAAAATTTTATAAAGATAATTTTACCATCACTTGCTGTTTTCCTCGAGGAGAAATGAGAAAATGAATATACCGTCGACACCCATTCATCATCGGGGTGCTTGAAAGGTTGAGAGCAATCTGTCAGTAGTCACAGTCAGCACTCTGCCCGAAAGTATCTCATTCAGCTATTTGCTCACTGTACTTCATATTATCCAGGGCAACCCAATTTGTCTCAAAGCGTTTAGTATTTTTAATGAGAAATTAATTATGTCACTACAAAAGAGAAAGTTTACCCTTTGCTACAATAAAATTTCAAAACAGAATGACTTGATCACGTTTTCAAGTGGATATTTCCATTTCACAGATGATAATTTATTATTATTTGGATGAAAAGGAATAAATCTAGAACAATTCATCTAGCGGTATTGAGGTCCAAAACAGCTATATGCAGCAAAAAACTAGGATCGATATAATCTTCCAAGCTGCTTCTAGTTATTACGGACACGCCATCATCTCCGCAACCGCAAATTTGATAACACGTTGATACTTTTAGGCCCAGGGAAATCGAGAAAATTTCGAACCCGAAAATTTCCTAGACCATACCGGGAATCGAACCCAGCCGTCTTCAGCATGGTCTTGCTTTGTAGCTGTGCATCTCACCGCATGGCTAAAGAAAGGCTTTCGTTTTGTTTCAGCTGGAAATATTTTATCACTGATTTTTTCCTACTTTTAATTATTAGAAGTTCATTCTTTTCGCATATTTAAGTTGCACCTGATACTATTTTATCGTTGAGTAAACTCTGAAGAATAGCGTCTGTTTAAAATAGCCGTCTGTAAAAAAAGGTTGAAAGGACAAAAGGTCGAAGAATCTATACATTTTCGTCGAAAGACATTTCGGTGAACGTCAATTAGTCGAATGACATTTGGTTGAATGGACCTTACGTCTGAATTCCATCACGTCCATTGCATTTCTCTGATCGCAATTCGTTCATGTATCTTGTGGATTATTTATTGAAATTCAACCAAAAATCTATTGACGTATTACCCATTTTCTGAAATAAACTATTACCGACTGAAAATCGCTTTCAACATAAGACTGAATTTCCAATCGACTAAATGTTCTTTCGACCAAATGTCCATTCGATTAAATGTCATTCGACGAAACGTCATTTGACGAACTGTCCTAGAGCCAAGGTTAAAAGACAAAAGGCCGACGCACAGTGGGACCAATTCCAAAAAAGACGGTCAAAAATGTTAGAAGTGAATAAAATGGTCTAGCAGGCCACATATTATGATATTTCATTGAATGGATGGTTCATCTTCTCGGCATCACCGACCCGTAAGCTAGAGATCCACTACCGGAACAAGAGGTGGGGCACCAGTCGCCGCAAGCACGCTAACGTTCTCAAAGACAACGTGCTTGCACCAAGTGGTGCCTCATCAAATATCAATGGCTGGCGCCAGTTTAGAGTTCTATTTCTATGAGAATTTTCACAGGCATTAACTGCTACCTTTAATTACCAATTTCTGCCGCCTCACTGCAAATGTCAATGAAAAATGTATTCCATTATTAGGAATTGTAAACATATAGAATGGATTTTGTTTCGTCCCTAAACAAAGTAAAGCTGTAGAGACGCAAATCGTTTCTTGATATTACGGTTCATGTGAAAAACTCATGATCTTTTAACAGAGTAAGTATGGAAAATTAGATGTAGGGGTCAAATAAAATACTCTCACTGCATTGCGACTAAACATGACATGACTTGATAGTTTGTCCTACTTCCTTTAACAATATTTTCAAAATCTCAAAGCGCAAGTGCCTGTAAAAACTCATGATCACGTAGGATTTCCTTAATTAAAGTATGCGTGAGACAAGAGCAAATGGTACTAGGGGGGCGTATACATATTACGTAAGCCCTTAGGGGGGAAAGGGATCTGTCGTTTTACCTATAAATAAAAAAATCATTTGTATGCAAGAAATCTTACATGAAGGGAGGGATGTTGAAACCCCAAAAATAACGCTTACGTAATAAGTGTACGACCCCTAGACAATTTTCAGCTGATGTCGCACCATTTTATTGGGGCAAATGAGAAATAGAAGGAGAAGAAAACATATTGTGCGTTGCTTTTTATCAAAATTGATTGGCAAGACCAGAAACGACCACTGTCAGTAAAACCGAAATAACTGAGCGAGCGGAGGGTGGCGGAACCTAATTTCTGCAGGATTGGATTCCTGGCTAAAAAATGAAACTACAGTGTGAATTTCATTGATGGGTACCGATGGGTACCTTTTTGAATTTCACAATGAATACAGCAAGAATATAATACAATAATAATTTTATACATAATAAAGACCGAGTACTTTCTGCGCGATCAAACATAATCTACGAACGTATATGCGTGGCTTTATTAGTTTTTGGACTACACTTTGTGATGGTGCCAAATATAATAGGTTTGGGTCATGTATACGTTGTGGCCAACATAATGAAGCAGTAAGATAAATGTTACAAGATTTAACAGAATTAAAAATCGACAACATGCTCAACTTGTATTGACTATAAAGGTAAGATCCACCCGAATAAAATGACTCAAAACTATGTTTACATCATCGTCAAGTATTCTACTAACAACCCATGACTCAAGTTATCAATTTGGATCATTTTGAAAAAATGGTTTTTGACCGTCTTTTTGAAGATTGGTCCTTCTGTGCGACGTGACAAACGGCGAAAGGACCAATGATCGAAAAGGCAAGACGTCGAAAGACGAAAGGGACAAAATCGATAAAAAATATTGAAAGGGACAAAAGGTAAAAGAAGGATGAAGGAAGAAGAAGAAAAAGAAGGAGAAGGGTGAATGAAAAAGTAAGATAGAAAGAGGGCAGGAGGATGAAGAAAGAAGAAGAAGGAAGAAGAAAAAAGGGAACAGGAAGAAGAAAAAAGAAAGAAAAAAGGAGGAAGAAAGAAGTAGGAAGAAGAAAGAAGTAAGTAGTCTCCATGATGACGAAAAAAGAAAGAAGAAAGAATGAAGAACGAAGACTAAAGAAGGAAAAAGGAAGAAGAAAGATGGACGAAGGAAGAAGAAAGAACGAAGAAGGAAGAAGCAAGAAGAAATACGAAAGAAAGAAGATGGTGGAAGGAAGAAGGGAGAAAGAAGAAGGAAAATGGAAGAAAAAAAGGAGGAAGAAGGAAGAAAGAAGAAGAAGAAAAAAAGAAGAAGAATGAAGCGAGAAGGTTTTTAGGAAGAAGGCAGAAAAAGAAGGATAAAGGAAGAAGAAAGAAGAAAGAAGGAAAAATGAAGAAGGAAAAATGAAGAAGGAAGGAAGATGAAGAAAGGAAAAAGGAAGGAAGATGGAGAAAGGCAGAAGGAAGGAAGATGGAGAAAGGAAGAAGGAAACATAAAGAAGGAAGAAGGAAAAAAAGAAGGAAGAAAGAAGAAGGATGAAGAGAGAAGGAAGAAGGAAGAAAGAAGAAGGAATAGGAAGAAAAAAGAAGGAAGAAGGAATAAGGAAGAAGGGAGAAGGGATAAAGAAGAAGCAAAAAGAAAGAAGGAAGAAGGAAGAACTAAGAAGGAAGAAGGAATAAGGAAGAACGGAGAAGGAAAAAGGAAGCAAAAAGAATGAAAGGCGGAAAAATGAAGAAGTAAGAATGAAGAAGGATGAATGAAGACAAAAGAAAAAAGGCGAAAAAGTCAGAAGGAAAAAAAAGGAAGAAGGAAAAAGAAAGAAGGAAGATGGAGAAGGACGACGAAAAAAGACAGAAAAAAGAATGAAGAACGAAGACGAAAGAAGGAAAAGGAAAAAGGAAGAAAGAAAAAGGAAGAAGGAAAAAGGAAGAGGAAAAAGGAAGAAGGAAGAAGAAAGACGAAAGAAAGAAGATGAAGGAAGAAGAAAGACGAAAGAAAGAAGATGAAGGAAGGAAAAATAAAGAAACAAGAAGAAAAAATGAAAAAAAAGAAGAAGAATGAAGCGAGAAGGAAAAAGGAAGAAGGCAGAAGAAAGATGAATAAAGGAAGAAGAAAGACGGAAAAAGGAAGAAGGAAAAATGAAGAATGAAGGAAGATGGAGAAAAGAAGAAGGAAGGAAGAAGGAAGATGGAGAAAGGAAGAAAGAAACAGAAAGAAGAAAGAAGGAAAAAGAAGACGGATGAATGGAGATTAGACTGGCCCAGATTAGTATGGGGAGAAAAAAATGTTGTGTAATTCCACGGGGCACTCCCCAGTAAGCATATGCGGTATTTCGAAAAATTTTGTTTCAGGTGGTTCGAAACAAAATTCCGCGGAATTTCGCGGAATTTGAGCATGGCGAAATCTGGGGAGGCATTGTGCATCTCGATTCGAACGTAATTCTATCGAGTCAAACATGTTTGGCATTACGGGTTTCGATTCGATCTCGAAAACGACTCATCGTTCGAGTATAATCGAGGAGGTACAAGAATAACGAGATGTTTGGCATTATGGAAACTCGTTAGCACACTGAAAAACGACTCAAGTCGAATGAAAAACACTCGCCATCTTTAAAGCTTTCGAATGCTGTTCGAGAGTTATTTCTTGCTGAAAGATTTAAATTATATTTGTTATTATTTATCTACGGGAAGAGAATAAATGTTTTATTATTGTCTCTTGAGGATAAGAATGTCATTAGTATACCTACTTTTATAGTTTCCAGATAATATGCAATCTCTAATTATCTCGAAATCCGCATAAAAACGACTTCAATTAAATCGGTTTTTTGAAGTTTTCACGTATTTTTTTATTTCGATAAATCGTGTGAAAAATCTATGAGGAAAATCTGCATAAAAACGTGTATATTCCAAAATCTACGTGAAAATAGATGAGGAAAATAAAAAAAAACGCGCATGAGGTGACCCAAATGCATTTAACTAAAATACATGGAAACATCAAAGTAATTTATTATCGAATCCTTCATTAGTTTTAAATTATTTAGCTCAAATTTGGATCTGTGGCATACACTCGAATAAACATAAAACTTATAATTTGGGTCGTAACAATATCTCAATTAACAAAACATGTCGTATCGGCATAATGTTTTAATCGGTTGCAACTGCTCAATAAATAATATTGCTTTATAAAGTTATTTCGCCCAATTTGCTTGTTTATAAATTAACTGCCAATTCATGCCCTGAAGGATGCCTTTCCAACAGGCAACATGCTACACGCAGATGAAATTACTCTTATTCTCTCTGTTTACTCACATTCGCCATGCGCTGAAGGTTGTATCTCCAGCGGGCGGCATACTAAACACGGAGACAGCTATCTCTTATTCTCTCTGTTTACATTTCGTTTGACAGAACATACTCGATTGAACTAGTACAGCACCATTCGAAATCTTGTACTGCGACTGAATGAAGTCGAACGAAATAGATAATGCCGCAATTTTTTCGAAACGAATCCAAAAACTTACGAATCGAGTGATTCGATTCGAGATGCGCAATGTCACCCCTGATTTCTTGATTTCGTTTCGTTTCGTAAAATTACAAAAATTTCGCTAGAAAAAACCAGCTTCTAACGAAATTTAACGGAATTCCGTGAAATTTCGAAAAAAATTTAAACTTAAACCATACTTTATATTATCAAAAATTTTGGCTGCGCCGCTAAACAAAATCGTAAAGTTGTTTTCAAAACTTTTGGTTATACAAATTTTTCTATTAACGCTTACTACATAATTCCATTCTTAGTCGACAAAGACGTATGTAGTTTTCTTCTATAAAACGTCTTCAGTGTTTCCATGATTCAAATTTAAATTTTGTGATATTTGTTTGCATTTGCATAATGAATGCGGAATCGATCGTGTTGTTGCTGGTCATGAGATGGCAGCTAGTCCAGGAGAACGCGAAGTGAAAAAAAAAACTACCTCGCGTAGCAGACATTTGTTTAACCAGTGTGCAATCGATCGCGTTGATGCTAATCACGCCAGCTAGTGTGGGAAAACGCGAAGTGATAAAACTAATGTCTGCATCGAAGAGCTCAAAATTATTTAGTGCGGAATCGATCGTGTTTATCGAAGATTATTAAACAAAGCACATTGATCTTGCGTTGGATTGATTTGAAACACAGTGTTGGGTAGCCGGCTTACCTCCTTCGATTTTTTGGCAGTGGAACCTTCGCCGACTCCAACACTGCCTTGGGGACCTTGTTTCCCGTCCTACTCCCGTACCAGTGGGTAGATGATTTGGGAGCGTTTTCCCTTCTTTCCAGGGAACAGTCCAGTGGTTGGGAGTTTCCGTTGAATATCACCAGTAACACTCTGCGGGTTAATTATACAAAACACGACATTTATTAAAACCAACACTAATCAATTTAACATTTATTAAAGAACTACATTAACTTAACTACGGACAAATTTTAACCGGGTGATATATTCCCGTCGGCGATCGGAGCGTACTGACTCTCATCTGCTTCAACGGTCATCCTCTAGCCTATGGTCAGCCATGTGTAGAGACTCTCCTACGAACGTTCGGGTGGTCATCAGGGAAAAGAATAGTTTGCTCTTCCCTTCTATCTGCTGCTCTCGATATCAGCCAGCCATCGGTTTGTGTTGCTGCCTTGTGATCCATGCAGATGGAAGATTTACCGCGAAACGATAGCGAAATCCAGACAACAAAACTGCAATTGCCTTTGCACATCAGCTTGACTGGTCAGCTGTAGTAGCGACGGTGATTTTAATCCAGGGCTGTTCAGTCTCGCACATCCTCACCCACCCAGAATATTGCCAAATTTCTGAAAATAAATAGAAAACCTCTTCGACGGGATGGGAATTGGAAAGGTATAGGAGTAGGTGATTACAGCAATGGTTCATCTTCTTCTTCGCGGCTAATTGGTAATGGAAGCAAACAAATTTTTTCAACCGGACGTTTTAGTTCCCCCGAAGAAGTTTTCAGTGTCACGACTCTCACGATATTATCTTCGCCGGGATGTAATGCGATGATTCTTGCCAACTTCCATCTCATCGGAGGTAAATTATCGTCCTTCACAACTACAAGCTTGCCTACATCAACTCGAACTGCTGGTTTCCACCTCTTCGCTCTTCCTTGCAGTTGACTCAAATATTCTCTACGCCATCTCATCCAGAATAGTTGAAGTTTTTGCTGCATCAAATTATAATAGTTCAGCCGATTCGCTGGGATGGACGTGAGCTCAGGATTGGGGAGAGCATGCAACGATGATCCAACTAAGAAGTGAGCCGGAGTCAAAGGTTCCAAATCGTTTGGATCATCGGACATCGGTGTCAAAAGGGCGGGAGTTTAGACATGCCTCGACCTGTGTCAAAAGCGTGGAGAAATCTTCGGCTGAGACCGGTGTTTCGCCAATCACCTTAATGAGATGGTTCTTGGTCGACCGGACTGCAGCCTCCCAAAGTCCACCGAAATGTGGCGCGCTGGGCGGATTAAAATGCCATTGGATGCCATCTTTAGCCAATTCACTCGTAACCTTTTCACGATGGGTATGATCCCTCAGCAATCTGTAGAGTTCTCCTAGCTTGTTCCGTGCACCGACAAAGTTCGTACCATTGTCCGAATAGATATCCGAACACCTGCCTCTCCTTGAAATGAACCGTTGCAAGGCCTGTAAGAATCGGTCCGTGGAGAGATCAGAAACCAGCTCCAGGTGAACGGCCTTGGTGCAGAAGCACACGAAGACCGAAACATAGGCCTTCACGGCTGCTCGTCTAGGTGCTGGTCGAATGTAGACTGGGCCAAAGTAGTCTACTCCAGTTTTCAAAAAGGGACGCGAAACAGAGACGCGAGGTGACGGTAATTCTCCCATAAACTGCTGCATGGTAGTTGGTTTCGTGCGGAAACATTTTATACATTGATGAACTACCTACATTTCTTCCACCAAGTGGCCAGAATCGCAATCTGACTGTTCCTAACAGTAGTTGTGGGCCTGCATGCAATAGGCGTTCGTGAAAATGGCGCAGAATCAACCGAGTCAACTGGTGCCGTGCCGGTAGAGCAACAGGATGTTTGGTATATACTGATTCTTCCGAATTTTGCAGTCGCCCTCCAACTCTGATGAGTCCATCCTTGCAAATGAACGGATGAAACCATCTTAGCGGTGATTTTCTTGACACAAACTCTCCTCGCAACCATACCCTTCTTTCTTCGGCGAAAACTTCCAGCTGTACGTTCCGGAGTATTACATTCTCGGCATTCTGCAGCTCAATAGTAGTTAGGAACCCGGTAGCAGATCGATCTGCTGCGGGAACTCGTAAAAGCTTCATGAGACGAAGCCAGTAAGCTGTACGACGTACTAAATCTGAATACGATCCAAATTTTCCTATATACATTTCGTTGAAGTCTGCCGTTGGTGAAACAGCACATGCCACAACTGTGCGGCGCCTCTCTTCTTCTCCTGCTTCCCTATCTGACTCGATGCCTCCAGGCCACAATTGTGAACGATGTCTTCGGGCAGCACTCCACGTGATATCAGGTCTGCTGGGTTGTCCGTACCAGGAACGTGTCGCCAATTCCAACCCTCCGTAAGCGTTTGGATTTTTGCCACTCTGTTGGCAACGAACGTGGTCCATGTTGTTGGTGGTGATTCTATCCAACGCAACACGCAAGTTGAATCCGTCCAGAAAAAGGTTTGGACCGTCAATCTAGTTGATTCTTTCACTTTTTCGTATAGCTGCGACAACAGAACGGCACCACAGAGCTCTAAGCGAGGAATAGATTGGCAGCGTAGTGGAGCCACTTTAGATCGAGATGACAATAGCCGTACCATAGTCGTTCCACTTGAATCTTGACTACGTAAGTAAACGCAGCCGCCATACGCCTTGCATGAAGCATCCGAGAAACAGTGTAACTCCACCAAAACTGCTCTGGGCAAGATTACACACCGATCGACACGAATTTCATTCAAGAAAGGGAGTCCTGCATGAAACTGTTTCCAATTCTCACCCACCATTGAAGGTACAGGCTGATCCCAATCTAACCGATTACCTTCTCCGTCTACCAACGTCCAGAGTTGCTGCATGAAAATCTTGGCTAACGAAGTCGTCAAGCCAAGTGGATCGAATAATGTTGCGATCTGGGAAAGTATTTAATGTTTCGTCAAAAGGGAACTCCTGGTTCAATCGGTGGGACAGCAAACTGGAATCGAAGAGTGTCGGTATGGGCTATCTACGTTAGTCCTAATGCTTTGACGGATTGCTAGGGATCCAAAATAATCCCCTTGGGATCTCGTATTGCCAGGTTTTCCTATGATACACCATCAAGAACTTCTGGGACATTACAAGCCCACTTTTAGAGCTTAAACCCTCCGCATTGTATTATCTCAGTCAATTGATTCCTAGTACTGACGGCTAGTTTCACCTCATCCACACCGGTGATGACGTCGTCCATATAAACATCCTCTCGAATTGCTCTTGCTGCGAGCGGGAAACGATCGGCTTCGTCAGCAGCCAACTGTTGAAGGGTTCGGGTGGCTAGATAGGGTGCGGGTTTTGTTCCGTACGTAACGGTGTTAAGTTCGTACACTGCAACTTCCTCCTCCGGGGCAAACCGGAATAGTATGGATTGGAGTGGCCGATCCGTTGGCCAAGCGAGGATCTGCCAAAACATCTTCTCCACGTCCGACACGAGGAGCACCTGCTTTGTTCGGCTGCGTAGAATTATTGACCTCAAATCATCCTGTACAACTGGCCCTACCAGAAGTACATCATTTAAGGACACCCCAGAAGACGTTTTGCATGAAGCATCGAAGACCACCCTGACCTTGGTGGTACTACTGGCCTCCTTGACCACCGGATGATGCGGTAGAAAACATCTTTTAACCTTGTCCTCTGTAGCTTCCTCAACCTTGCGCATGTGTCCCAATTTCAGGTAGTCGTCCATGAAGGAAATGTATTGCTCCCGCAAATGAACGTCCCTTGCCAGTCTTCTTTCTGTACCAAGAAGACGTCGGAATGCGATATCCTTAGACTCGCCCAGGGTTGGAAGAACGTCCTCGTTTTTAGGTAGTGGAACAATGTAACGACCCTCTGGACTTCTCTGAACTCCCGCTGGAAAATTTCTTCACACTTCTTCTCCTCTAGCGAACAGGTATCCGAAAAATTCCACCTCCTCGCAGGACCAGAATCGCGCCATCAACTCCTCCAGATCCTTGGATGTTGAGAAGTGGCAGTTGATTTGGAGGGGTTCGCTAGGAACTGAGCACCCACCACAAACTACCCAGTCATACACTGAGTCCGTAAGGCTTGGTAAATATTTACCGATTGTGATCCTTTGTCCTGACTCGAAGTATTCAAATAAAGCCACACAATGTCGACTTCCTTCGACAGCTCAATCCCTTTTGGTAGAACCCACCGCTCCGTATTGATTGAGGTTGTGGGTAGATTTGCGGTCACCTTGGGTAATACCAGAAACCTCATGTCTCGCGAGAAGTCCGAGACTCGCGAGCGAATGACTGCTTGAACCATGTGTTTGACCTTGGTAGCCCCTTGCCCTATGCCCAGGACTGAAACGTCGATCTTCTTTCTGTTCACCTTCATCCTTTGTACCAAGCGTTCCGAAACGAAGTTGCTCTCTGAGCCCGAATCAAGAAGAGCACGAGCATGGTACTTCACGCCAACGTCATCCTCAACAACGACCACCGCTGTCGCTAACAAAACTTGCGAAGTAACTTCCGCACCGCTCACCGAAACGTCTGTTGCTGCCATATTCACCACTTGAATAGAATTGGAACCTGATGAACCCTAAGATTCCTTAGAGTTTGAAAAATGGCTACCCCGGCAACCTTTGCGCCTGATGCAGTATTGCCCTTCTCTGATTTAAAACAAACCAGGGTGTAGTGACGTCTTCTACACATCCGGCAGCGGATTTTGGATAGGCAATATTTTGCCTGATGCCCCAACCGGAAACAAGCCCATAGGATTTTAACATAGCATCCTTGGCCGCCACATAAAGTTTTTGAAATGCGGAACATTGAAAGCCACACATCTTCCTATTGATGCTTCAACCGAGTTATAACTGCCCTTGGTTGTTGAAACTTCTGATTTTGTCGTTGTTTGTTGTGGATGGGTAATCTTGGAATCCGCCTGCCTAGGCGGAAGGGATTCCAAACTTGGATTCGCTGGCGTAGGAATTCGATGATGTCTGCCAGCAGAGTCCTTTTTCCTTGGAGGCTGAGCATTCCTCCCATGCTCGACGAGTAGACGGGTCCAATCGCATTGTGAGGAAATTCACCAACAAAAGATCCTTGTAATCGACAGGTTCCACAACTTGATCTAGTGTTTGGACGATTCGCTCAAAACCCTCTACCAGAGAACGCAGATCAACAACAGATTCTCTGCCCAAAGTCGGTAGCATGAAGAATGATTGCACCTGCTTCTTCTTCAATAGCTTGTTGTTGTTGTATCTTTTCATCAGCGTTTCCCAAGCTATCTGGTAATTTGCCTTGGTAATCTTCAGGGGATCGATTAGGCTTTTCGGCTCACCCTGAAGGCACCCCTTCAAATAATGAAGGGCTTTGCTTTTGTCCAACAAAAACGTTTTTGCTTCGTAATAACGATCACTCATCTGCTTGCGCAACTTCCCATATTGATTCTCTTCGTCTTCAAACTCTTCATGAGATCGTAGCTCGACCAAGTTCTCGCTAAATCTCTCCCACAAATCGTCGATTCGTGCTAATCGAACGTCTACCTGTGTAGCAGTGGTTGCATCAGAGAACTTCTGAATGAAGCCACAGATGTCGTCAAACGAGGATTGCAATTCTTCCAGCTGAACCTTCAGCTGCTTCAGAGACGATAATGCTTTCCGAGTGATGGGCATGATGATGTGACGTCGAACAATCGGTAAAGAGAACGGTGGTGTAGTATTCCACGAGTATCCTTGCTTCGGCGAACATATACTGCTCGCTTTAACTAACCTGGAAGAACAGGTAGCTGTTCTTGTCTAATTCCGAAGCGAACCAATGAAGTCGGTGACGTCACATCAAGCTGGAGGTACCATCAGCAGTACCAATGCAACTATGCCGAAACAAATCCAAACCACGTCAATGAAATTGCTCGAAGTGCGCGCAGGTTGTAGGGCGAAGAGAAATAACCAGTATGTAGTAATCGTATTGCCTTGCTTCGGTAGGACATATACCGTGCAACTAACCTGGAGGACTAACAGCTGCACCAATCAATAAATCAACCAGTCGAGAATGCAATTTGGGATTGCAGCAGACTTGCTCTAACGAAGCAGTTCCAATGCAGGGATTGCGTTGTACAAGAAGAGGTTATACAGGTAATTCCATTAAAATTGTGTATTTCTGTAATGCCTAGCTCGGCAGTGACATATACGTAAAATATTCACTCACCGGGAAGGGAGTAAAGGGCCGCCTCCTCTTCTATCACGCGTACAATCGTCCTTCAATGGAATGTGGGTCCACAATGGTTTGCTAAATGAGCCTCCAGATTTATTAGACCGTCCGTCAGAATGCTGGCCTCAATCCTCCACAGAAGCTCCGTTCCATGCAACAAACATAGGGCATGCGTCGAAATGTTGGCGTTAGTATAATATAAGCCTAGGCTTCGGCTGGACATACACCGAACTTGTGAAAATTACCTGGACAAGCAGATATTTCTGCTGATTCGGTGCTCCAGCGATGATAAAGTTGATTTTATCCGATCAACATTCTCAGCATGCACGAAATCCTCATCGACCATGCAATGATCCCGAATGGCTTCGTTTTATCCACTCTCCCCAGAGACGATGGCGCTAATTATCCTGAATAGTCCTCAATATGATGATTGCACTATTATGCACCGGTTGCGATGGCGATCTTGAAGGTGTTGTAAAGCCTCCGCGATGGCGATACACCAATTGTGTCTTCCTCCGATGGCGATTTGGAATGGCGATAATAAATTCCTCCTCACAATGGTGATCACTTGATGTTGGTTTCCTCTTACTGGTCCCCAGATATCCGGCTCGAAGGACCAAATGTTGGGTAGCCGGCTTACCTCCTTCGATTTTTTGGCAGTGGAACCTTCGCGAACCTTCGGAACCTTCGCCAACACTGCCTTGGGGACCTTGTTTCCCGTCCTACTCCCGTACCAGTGGGTAGATGATTTGGGACCGTTTTTCCCTTCTTTCCAGGGAGCAGTCCAGTGGCTGGGAGTTTCCGTTCAATAACACCAGTAACACTCGCGGGTTAATTATACAAAACACGACATTTATTAAAACCAACACTAATCAATTTAACATTTATTAACGAACCACATTCACTTAACTACGGGCAAATTTTAACCGGATGATCTGCTCTCGTCGGCGATCGGAGCGTACTCTCATCTGTTACAACGATCATCATCTAGCCTACGGTCAGCCATGTGTAGAGACTCTCCTAAGAACGTTCAGGTGGTCATCAGGGAAAAGAATAGTTTTCTCTTCCCTCTATCTGCTGCTCTCGATATCAACTAGCCATTGGTTTGTGTTGCTGCCTTGTGATCCATGCAGATGGAAGATTTACCGCGAAACGATGGCGAAATCCAGACAACAGAACTGCAATTGCCTTTGCACATCAGCTTGACTGGTCAGCTGTAGTAGCGACGGTGATTTTAATCCAGGGCTGTTCAGTCTCGCACACACAGTTTTCGTCTTCTTGTTTTCAAAATAACTTCGAATACAACAAATATTTTGTCGCTTACCACGAGGTTCCAAATGAATTACTTTCTCAACTAACCAATGATTCCTTTCCCGTAACGCTCACGCAGATGCAGAGCATTGCTCGGTCTCTTATAACAATGAGTATTAAACTAATTTTCCTCTCCTAATTCTAAATTGACTATAAGCACGTGACCAGCATCGTTATTGGCCATGAATTGGAAACTCCGAAGCAATCTTCTTCTTCTTCTTCTTCTTCTTCTTCTTCTTCTTCTTCTTCTTCTTCTTCTTCTTCTTCTTCTTCTATCTTCTTCTTCAATATACACAGGATTTTGTTTTTACACGATTTTTTTTCGCTCGTATTTTTGATCGTGTGACTTCAATTTGCCACCAAACTCTTCACAACATGTTTCAAAAAATCCAGAATAAATCAAAGAAAAATCACATAATAATTAATATACGTTCGACGTTTAGGATGAGTGGAAAATTGAGAAAATGTAAATCATGTAAAAACAGAATCCAGTGTACATAAAAATGAATTTCTGTCTGTTCTGAACCTTATAGACTCCGAAACTACTGAACCGATCGGCGTGAAAATTTGTATGCAGAGGTTTTTGGGACCAGGGAATGTTCTTAAGATGTTTCGAGACCCATCCCTCCTTTGTAAAGGGGGCTCTCATACAAATGAAACAGAAATTTCTACACAACACGAGTACTAAACAGAGAATAAATCAATTTAAGGCGAAACAAAGTTCGTCGGGTCTGCTAGTATACAATAAAAATAACTTTTTGGTATCCCAAGAATATTATTTTTATGCACAGCTCATTAAGCATATTTGTTTTTTCTCGGCCAATCATGATTAGCAACTACGATGTGTAGTATAATTAATCAAGCTAATAAGCTCTTCTTTGACTATTTGCACAATATGTAAGAAACATTGCAGATTTGTGGGCATTTCGAGATCTTCGCATGGAATTTGCAAAAAAAAACACAGAACGGGTTGAAACATCATTAAAATTTCTGAAAGTTCTTTAGGTACTTATGATTGCTTTTAGCTCATACTGACCATAACAGCTATTCTCATATGCCAAGGACATACAGTCAATAGCTTAGTTTGTCGAGCTGATTGTATATAGGACTATGGGTCTGTGAAATTCAATCTGAAATACATATCTTTGTGCATTTTAGAACGGTGCACAGGATTCTTCTAGTGAGCAAATGTATGCCATATATGTAGACAAAGAATAAGAAGGAATAAATTTTGGCTGATACGTCCTTTTCAAATGTTGATCCAGTAATATCAATTCTCTATCTGCTTATAAGCCTGGCAGATGAGGATACATAATAGTATAGAGTATCCCACTAAATAAAAAAAATCTAGACATTCATTTTCTAATTTTGACTAAGTCAATACTGTAAAACCACGCTAATTCTTAAGTGACTAAGGTTTTAAACGAAATTTGAATCCGTATATGAAAAATCTCACAATTTCTTTATTTTTATATACTTACTGATATAATTATTTTATCATTATTTATTCAGACTAAGGCCGAAGTGGCCTGTACGGTATATAAGAGTCTTCTCAATTCGGCTCGGTCCATGGCTACACGTCGCCAACCACGCAGTCTACGAAGGGTCCGCAAGTCATCTTCCACCTGATCGATCCACCTTGCCCGCTGCGCACCTCGCCTTCTTGTGCCCGTCGGATCGTTGTCGAGAACCATTTTCACCGGGTTATTGTCCAACATTCTGGCTATGTGCCCGGCCCACCGCAGTCGTCCGATTTTCGCGGTGTGAACGATGGATGGTTCTCCCAACAGCTGATGCAACTCGTGGTTCATTCGCCTCCTCCACGTACCGTCCGCCATCTGCACCCCACCATAGATGGTACGCAGCACTTTCCTTTCGAAAACTCCGAGTGCGCGTTGGTCCTCCACGAGCATCGTCCAGGTCTCGTGTCCGTAGAGGACTACTGGTCTAATGAGCGTTTTGTAGATTGTCAGTTTGGTACGGCGGCGAACTCTATTCGATCGGAGTGTCTTGCGGAGTCCAAAGTACGTACGATTTCCAGCCACTATGCGTCTCCGAATCTCTCTGCTGGTATCATTTTCGGCAGTCACCAGTGTCACCAAAACCAATGAATCTGATATAAAATTGATCAGATTCGGGAGCACACGCTCTACGATGAATTCCTTTGAAAGCGGCACAAATGTTGGGGTATTGCCTTATCGCCAATAATAGTATATGCGGCGAGAATGTGGCGATTTATCACAGATTGCCTCTTCTGTTATTATAACTCTTTTGATCGCAAAACAGTTATTCGACTTCGAAAAAGTGAAATCAGAATTGCGTACAAAACCAATTTAATAAAAATTCCGCGGGAAAAAAAAATTTCGTTTCGTTTCGAAAAATTTCGAATTAAATGAACCTTGATTTCGTATCGTTTTGAATTCTCGAAAGAAATCTATATTTCGTTTCGTTTCGATCCGAATCAACACATACATTTTAAATTTCGTTTCGTTTCGTTTCGCTAGGAAAAAGTGTGTTATCGCATACCCACCCCCAGAATTGTGTCTTTGGGTGAGAAAATCAATCTCTGAAAATTTCAGCTCAATCGCTTGTTGCATAAGCTGGCGCATTTGATTTGAAGTTTGTATGGGGATTTCAGCCAAAATGTATAGGAAAATACACCTTCGTCACTCATTCGATCTGGAAATTGGTTCTGATTGCTCGATTGACCTCAGAATTGCAAAAACGGCAGTTGGTATGCCCCGTGGAATTACACAACTTTTTGTTTCCTGGGCCAGTCTAATGGAGATGGAAGAAGGAAGAAAAAAGAAGAAATAGGAAGATGGAAGAAGGAAGAAGGAAGAAGAAAGAAAGAAGAAGGAGGTAGGAAGAAGAAAAAAGAATGAAGGAATAAGGAAGAAGGAAGAAGAAGAAAGGGATAAAGAAGAAGGAAAAAGGAAGAAGTATGAAGGGATAAGGAAGAAGGAAAAAGGAAGAAGGAAGAATTAAGAAGTAAGAAGGAAGAAGGAAGAACGAAGAAGGAAAAAGGAAGCAAAAAGAACGAAAGGAAGAAGGAAGAAAGAAAAAGAAAAAAGGAAGATGGAGAAGTACGACGAAAAAAGACAGAAAAAAGAATGAAGAACGAAGACGAAAGAAGGGAAAAGGGAGAAGGAAGAAAGACGAATGAAAAAGGAAGAAGCAAGAAGAAAGACGAAAGAAAGAAGATGAAGGAAGGAAGAAATAAAAAAGAAGAAGGAAAAGGGAAAAAAAGAGGAAGGAAAAATAAAGAAATAAAACGAAAAAAATGAAAAAAGAGGAAGGATGAAGCGAGAAGAAATAAGGAAGAAGAATAGAGGATGAAGAAAGACGGAAAAGGAAAAAGGAAGAAGGAAAGAAAATGGAGAAAGGAAGAAGGAAAAAGAAAGAAGAAGAGGGAAGAAAAAGCTAAGAAGAAGGAAAAAGAAGAAGGAAAAAGAAGAAAGAAGAAAGTAGAAGGATGAAGGGAGGAGGAAGAAGAAAGAAGAAAGGAAGAAAAAGGAAGAACAAAGAAAGAAGAAGGAAGAAAGAAGAAGGAAGAAAGAAGAAGGAATAGGAAAAAGGAAGAAGGAAGGTGAAGCAAAAGAAATGAAGGAAGCATGAGGTAAAAAGGAAGAAGGAAGAAGGAAGCAGAAAGAAGAAAGAAGGGAGGAAGAAAAAGGTTAAAGGGAAAAGGGAAAAAAGGAAAGAAGGAAAAAGGGATAGAAAAGAAGATGAATATATGATAGATGAAGGAAGAAGGAAAAAGGAAAAAGGAAGGGAGAAGAAGAAAGAAGGAAGAACGAAGAAGGAAGAAGGAAGAAGGCAGAAGGAAGTAGGAAGAAGGAATAAGGGAGAAGGAAGAGAGAAGAAGGAAGAAAGAAGAAGGAAGACGGATGAACTAAGTAGGAAAAATAAAGAACAAAGAAGGAAAAAATAAGAAGGAAGAACGAAAGGCAGAAAAAGGCTGGAAGGAAGAAGGAAGAAGGAAAAAGGAAGAGAGATGAAGGAAGGAGGAAGAAAGAAGAAGAAAGAAGAAAGAAAGGAGAATGAAGAAGGAAGAAGGAAGGAAGAAGAAGGATGAAGGAAGAACGAAGAAGGCCGTAGAAAGAAGGAAGAAGGAAGAAGGAAGAAGGAAGAAGGAAGAAGGAAGAAGGAAGAAGGAAGAAGGAAGAAGGAAGAAGGAAGAAGGAAGAAGGAAGAAGGAAGAAGGTAGAAGGAAGAAGGAAGAAGGAAGAAGGAAGAAGGAAGAAAGAAGAAAGTAGAAGGAAGAAGGAAGAAGAAAGAAGGAAGAAGGAAGAAGGAAGAAAGAAGAAAGTAGAAGGAAGAAGTAAGAAGAAAGAAGGAAGAAGGAAGAAGGAAGAAGGAAGAAGGAAAAAAGAAGAAAGAAAAAGGAAGAAGGAAGAAAGAAGAAGAAAGAAGGAAGAAGGAAGGAGGAAGAAGAAAGAAGGAAGAAGGATGAAGGGAGAAGAAAAAAGGAAGAAGGAAGACAAAAAAGACAGAAGAAAGAAAGAAGGAAGAACGATGGAATAAGAAGGAAGAAGGAAGTGGAAGAGGAATAGGAATATGGATGAAGGAAAAAGCAAGACAGAAGAAGAAAGGAGAAAGGAGAAAGAAGGAATAAGAAAAAAGGAAGAAGAAAGGCGGAAAAAGCAAGAAGGAAGAAGTTAAAAGGAAGAAGGGTGAATGAAGAAGAAAGAAGGAAGAAGAAAAGCGGAAAAAGGCAGAAGGAAGAAGTAACAAGAAAAAGGAAGAAGGAAGAAGGAAGAAGGAAGAAGGAAAAAGGAAGAAGGAAGAAGGAAAAAGGAAGAAGAAAGAAGGAAGAAATAAGAAAGAAGAAAGGCGGAAAAAGTCAGAATGAAGAAGTTAAAAGGAAGAAGGATGAATGAAGATGAAGGAAGGAAGAAGAAAGGCGGAAAAAGGCAGAAGGAAGAAAGAAGAAGTAACAAGAAAAGTGAAGAAGGAAAAAGGAAGAAGGAAGAAGGACGTTTTGTCCTTTCGACCATTTATCCATTTAGACTTTTCATTCTTTTCGATTATTTATTTCGATTCATATAAGATTATATCTTTTGACCATTTGTTTCTTGGCCTTTTGTCCCATCGAGCTTTTGTTCCTAACCCCTGTTTTATTAGTTCCATTGGTGGAAAGTATTAGGAAAGACGTAAATGTGTTGAATAAAACCTAATGTGAACTAATTGATAGTTTCGAAGAATAATTGTATTGCGAACTGTGGCGATTTCTTAGTAGGTGTTAATTTGATGATTGCTTTTTGCAAAGATTCACTCCGGCACATTGGTATCCAGGCGAAGTGCAAAAGATTGGAATCTATTTTTTCCTATAATTCGAACGATGAATGAAGAAGACTCCCAAATAAACAGTTTATTATTATTTAGTTTTTTCAGATAGTTGACAGACCCTTTGAAATTTGTTAACAACCCTATTTACCCTATCTACGATGAAAAAACTTGACAGTCTTCGGTTACCGCGCCCTACAATTATCTTCGGTAATAGATAAATTTAAATGAAAATAATATTCAAGACACTATTCATTGTCGAAACAACTCCATATTTTTTTTCCATAAAACGGATTTTGTCGCGAAAAAATTGCAAGGAGACATAAAATAGTTTATCAAAAAGCATATTATATTCCTGGTCAATTTTTCGAGTTGATTATTGTATCATCCGTTTTGGTCCTCAAGGATTTTTTTGTATATGTATAATACAAGTGCATTCATACCACTGTAGAAGTTGAGAGTGAGCTATAAGTTAATTGCCATCAGCAATAAGCTTGCAACATCATAATAAAAAACTTTTGCCGAAGAAAATGCTTCAATCTTTCCATTTACCTTACTCCTATAAACCTAAAACAGTTGGCATAGTTTCCGCACAGTTTTCTGCTGGGTGAGTGATGTAATGTTAGATACGAACAAATTTACATCACCCCTTTTCGATCTTTTCGATGTTACCATACGTACCTAGTTACTATTGAACCGCAAGGCATAAACGAGACGTGAATTCTTAATGGCACTATGTCGCCTGGCGTTGCTATGTATCGTGTGCAGTGCACGCTTCTGCTTTGGCAGTGATCCTGGTCCTGACTTTCACTAGACCTACTTTTTCGTTTTCGTTCCACCGTAATTGGTACCAATGAACTCGGATAATGTTGTTAGAGCTTTCTTCACCAATACAGCATCCTGTGATTGGGGGGCTTGGAGAATAAAGATAACTTCTGTAGAAATGTGTTTCATAGTACTGGAAATTAACTAGTATGCTATTATGCGGTATTGGGTACGTGGATTGTCGAAGGCTATTTAGTTGATACAACTGCATTATGGAGCCAACGAGAATAGGTTGACCTAGATTACTCTACAGATGTTTAGTACACATATTTTATACAAATTTATATTTCTCATGTCATCAAAATTTCTTGGAATTCCATTTCATAATGGAAATGGTTTTCAAAATTCTATATTTAATAATTGTGTTCTACCTTATTTCTTTATTGGCCTTTTTCGATTATTCATGGAAAAAAAATCTTGGTCGTTTATATTTTGCTCGTTTCCTACGCAAGAACATGTGATTTTCAAATCTGACAGCATCAATCGAAGACACGAACCATATACGAATTTACATGTATTTATGGTCATGCGCAGTACAGTACCAATAAGATCCAGAGATATGGCACGGATGACGTGACACGGCGTGTTTTTAAGCGTGCACGCTATATAGCTGATGAACAATAAAATAAAAGGGGCAGGATGAATAGTCAAGAGTTTTATCTTTATTCCTTTATTACTGAAGGCAATTGAAGTAACAGTTCTACTTCTCGTTTATTACTCAATGGAATTTCAATTGTTGGCAACAAGGATATCATCGATCATTTGATAATCTGCGTTCGATCATTTAGTAGTTTATCAATAACTCAATCCAGAGGCTAAATTTTAAAACTTGTTGTATGGTGAACAGGTCGATGTTTGAATTCCACTACAGTCCCATCCCGATTTTGGCAACACCCGTTTTTGTCTACCCCCGATTTTGGCAACACCCGTTTTTGGCAACATTTTCTTCCCGATTTTGGCAACAACCTCGAAAACATGTTTTTTATTACTTTTTAGAGCTAAATCCTTTTTATTAATATATTATAGGATAAACAAAACCAAAAGCGAATACCATTAAGGTTTATATGCGTATTATGGGCTCTGTACGAATAGTGGGCACTTTCACTGAAAAAATTAATCACCACTCGTATCACCACTCATTGCAAACAATTTCTATTGTAACTTTTCTGTTCTTTTTATTCATGTTTTCCATGTCCCTATTCACACTACCCTAATCTAACCAGCCCACCGTAGAATGTCGTATTTTTGGCATTCTCACTGATTTTGTCGTCGACAAGCCGACTCACACCGTTGTACATAGTACAACACCCATTAAGCGAAGCCCGCTGTTTACATCACAATGCAACCGATGCTGCATAAGTGATCCAGGAGCAAGCAAGCCCCAGTAGATTTAATTGCTAGTGCGATTTTCTAAATACGCTATATAGCCATCAAGTCGTTATGCTCATTATGCGCCTCTTTTCTGATATCAGCCGAGAAACTGTCATTTTATCATTTTATACGTCTTTATGCTGCATTACCGTATAGATAATAAGCAATAATTTTATTTCAAAGAGTCTTAGTGTTTTAAATTTACGCAAATTTGTCTAGCGATTAATATCAGAACACTATGGGCTTTTCCAGTTTCCTGATGTGTCAATTACATAACGAGCCTTTTGATTCCAGCCAACAGTTTGACAGTAATGATAAGAGTTTGGTAACATGTAACCGTAAGGATCTCGAACAGGCATTGAAAAAAATCAGATCATGAGAAAAAATTGGGTTAATCTAAGGCAACTTGATGCTCTGCCGTGGGGCAAGTTATGAGCAGGTATTGAAAATAAAATAGAAAAAATATTTTAAGCTCTTTTTAGTGGAATGTATTCAACCGTCTAAGATGAGTTTAGTACTCTCCATTTAATTCCCCTACATTTTGTTATCTTTGCAGATACGTATTTCGACCTCAACTGTGAGGTCGAAATACGTATCTGCAATTGAGAGTACTAAACTCGTATTAGATGGTTGAAAAAAAAAGTTCATGATTTAAAATCGATAGCCTCTGCGTACATAACAGTCGTCTCCGTCCACTGCTGTACGTTACCAGTCACGCAGTCTACAGAGAGTCCGTAAATCGTCTTCCACCTGATAGATCCACCTTGATCGCTGCACATCACGCCTTATTGTGTATGTCGGATCGTTGTAGAGAACCATTTTTACTCCAAGTGTGCGTTGGTCCTCCACAAGTATTGTCCAGATCTCGTGTCCACGGAGGACTATCGCCACCGGTTTAATAAGGGAGTCTGGTTGCTACGGCACGGTACGTCCAAAGTATGTACGCTTTCCTGCCACGTTGCGTCTCCGAATTTGTCTGCTGGTATCGTTATCGGAGGTCAAGTGAGCCCAAGTACACGAATTCTTCAACCACCTTGATTTTGTTGCCATTGATACAAGCTCGTGGTGAATGGCCGTTGTCTTCTCTTGAGCCTACTTCGTCTTCAACGTGTTAATGACTAGTCCGATCTGCTTCGCTTCCTTCTTCGGTCTGGTGTAGGATTCTTCCATCTTTTCAAAGTTATAATAATGAAAGTAGTGCATGGAGAACTGGAGTGCGATGACCTGCAGCGAGTACCAGTTTGTCCGTAGGTTGACTGCTATCGAGTGTCAGAGGTGGCATGCCGCAAATGGTCTTCCAGCTTCCACTTGGCCACACTGTCACTCGTAGTGCGAGGTGCACATTGTGCTCATGGATCAATCATTGCCGCCTGAAATTCTCCTGGATTGAGTGCTAGGAGACCGACTAGTGCAAAGGGATTTGGTTTTAGTGAGTCGAGTGTAGTTAACCCATACTCACACTACATTGGATACTCTTGACCAATGTGCAGAACGCAAATTTCTATAACCATTTTCCAAAACAATGGAATGTCTTATGCCTTGCGTTCATTTTTTCCATAATGTCAGCGAAAGTTGTAAAAGAACTGTACTCTTAATCACACCGACCACAAGAAAGTTTTCCTCCATCAAAATCCATTATACAAGAATTCGAAATTTGTAGCACATTTAGTCATCTTGTATCCGTCGGATCGGATTATATAGTGAATTATGATAAAAACAAGCATTTTTGGTGGACTAAAATTTATATGAGATGTCAGATTGAAGTCAGCACTTCAATGAACTACATTAGAAACGTTTTTAAATCGCCACAATTTTTAGTAGGGACGTCACAATTTTTAGTAAGGACGTGGCCGACGCTATTGTTAATTTCTAATATTATTTATTATTAAATTTGTATTATGTAATTGGCTAATTAGTTACATTATCGTTTGATTATCATTCTTGAAATCTGTTTGAACTACATTCTCCGAGTTATGAATAATACCGCAAAAATGTCAATTATGATGCACGTGCATCACTTAAACACACTCCACATACTTTGTAGTACATATTCTAAGTATTTAAAATCAATCATGAAATAAAAAAAAATTGAAATTTTGTATGAAATTTTTTTCCCGTTTTTGGCAACATCCCCATTTTGGCAACATTAAAATCCGGTCGTGTTGCCAAAATCGGGAAGGGACTGTATTAACGGAGTCGAGGCGCCAGTTGCAGTAACTCATACTAAACGATAACAGCAAAGTTCAAACTTTTAGTATAAGTTACTAGCACTGCTCCGTTATTTTTGAAATTCAAAGAACGAATTGTTAGACAGAGTTGTAGAAAAACCTTCGCTCTAGAAGTTCACCATATAACATATTGTAAATTTTAGTCTTTGGATTGAGTTATTGACAAACTACTAAATGATCGAACGTAGATTATTAAATGATCGATAACATCCTTGGTAATGAAATTGCTATATTCGCCAATCAGACATAGAAGTAGATTTTTTTATTTCTTGATGCCGTTTAGATTGTGTTCTTGACATCAACTTCGAGTCATGTAGGTAGGCTGATATGCAAAACACATTTGAACACATTTCAAACTAAGTTCAAAATAGATATGAATATGACTACAGAATCCCTTCGGGGATTCGGACAGAATCCCTTCGGGGATTCGGACAGAATCCCTTCGGGGATTCGGACAGAATCCCTTCGGGGATTCGGACAGAATCCCTTCGGGGATTCGGACAGAATCCTTCAGGGATTCGGACAGAATCCTTCGGGGATTCGGACAGAATCCCTTCGGGGATTCGGACAGAATCCTTCGGGGATTCGGACAGAATCCTTCGGGGATTCGGACAGAATCCCTTCGAGTTCGGACAGAATCCTTCGGGGGATTCGGACAGAATCCTTCGGGAGATTCGGACAGAATCCCTTCGGGGATTCGGACAGAATCCTTCGGGATTCGGACAGAATCCCTTCGGGGATTCGGACAGAATCCCTTCGGGATTCGGACAGAATCCCTTCGGGGATTCGGACAGAATCCTTCGGGGATCTGGACAGAATCCTTTCGGGATCTGGACAGAATCCTTTCGGGATTCGGACAGAATCCTTCGGGGATTCGGACAGAATCCTTCGGGGATTCGGACAGAATCCCTTCAGATTCGGACAGAATCCTTCGGGGATTCGACAGAATCCCTTCGGGGATTCGGACAGAATCCCTTCGGGATTCGGACAGAATCCCTTCGGGGATCGGACAGAATCCCTTCGGGGATTCGGACAGAATCCTTCGGGGATTCGGACAGAATCCCTTCGGGGATTCGGACAGAACCTTCGGGGATCGGACAGAACCTTCGGGGATTCGGACAGAATCCCTTCGGGGATCGGACAGAATCCTTCGGGGATTCGGACAGAACCTTCGGGGATCGGACAGAATCCCTTCGGGGATTCGGACAGAATCCTTCGGGGATCGGACAGAATCCCTTCGGGGATTCGGACAGAATCCTTCGGGGATCGGACAGAACCTTCGGGGATTCGGACAGAATCCCTTCGGGGATTCGGACAGAATCCTTCGGGGATCGGACAGAATCCTTCGGGGATTCGGACAGAATCCCTTCGGGATTCGGACAGAATCCCTTCGGGGATTCGGACAGAATCCTCTGGGGATTCGGACAGAACCTTCGGGGATTCGGACAGAATCCTTCGGGGATTCGGACAGAATCCCTTCGGGGATTCGGACAGAATCCCTTCGGGGATCTGGACAGAATCCCTTCGGGATTCGGACAGAATCCTTCGGGGATTCGGACAGAATCCCTTCGGGGATTCGGACAGAATCCTTCGGGATTCGGACAGAATCCTTCGGGGATTCGGACAGAATCCCTTCGGGGATTCGGACAGAATCCTTCGGGGATTCGGACAGAATCCCTTCGGGATTCGGACAGAATCCTTCGGGGATTCGGACAGAATCCCTTCGGGATTCGGACAGAATCCCTTCGGGATTCGGACAGAATCCCTTCAGATCGGACAGAATCCTTCGGGGATCTGGACAGAATCCTTCGGGGATTCGGACAGAATCCTTCGGGATTCGGACAGAATCCCTCCTGGGATTCGGACAGAATCCCTCCTGGGATTCGGACAGAATCCCTTCGGGATCGGACAGAATCCTTCGGGGATTCGGACAGAACTCTTCGGGATTCGGACAGAATCCCTTCGGGGATTCGGACAGAATCCTTCGGGGATCGGACAGAACCTTCGGGGATCGGACAGAATCCCTTCGGGGATTCGGACAGAATCCTTCGGGGATTCGGACAGAATCCTTCGGGATCTGGACTGAATCCCTTCGGGGATTCGGACTGAATCCCTTCGGGGATTCGGACTGAATCCCTTCGGGGATTCGGACTGAATCCCTTCGGGGATTCGGACTGAATCCCTTCGGGGATTCGGACTGAATCCCTTCGGGGATTCGGACTGAATCCCTTCGGGGATTCGGACTGAATCCCTTCGGGGATTCGGACAGAATCCCTTCGGGGATTCGGACAGAATCCCTTCGGGGATTCGGACAGAATCCCCTCGGGGATTCGGACAGAATCCCTTCGGGGATTCGGACAGAATCCCTTCGGGGATTCGGACAGAATCCCTTCGGGGATTCGGACTGAATCCCTTCGGGGATTCGGACAGAATCCCTTCTCGGGGATTCGGACAGAATCCCTTCTCGGGGATTCGGACAGAATCCCTTCGGGGATTCGGACTGAATCCCTTCGGGGATTCGGACTGAATCCCTTCGGGGATTCGGACAGAATCCCTTCGGGGATTCGGACAGAATCCCTTCGGGGATTCGGACAGAATCCCTTCGGGGATTCGGACAGAATCCCTTCGGGGATTCGGACAGAATCCCTTCGGGGATTCGGACAGAATCCCTTCGGGGATTCGGACAGGGGATGTTCGCTTACGAGGAGGCTTTGTCGCAGAGGAATATCTTGTCACAATATCAAAAATTCGCCCGAGGTTTATTTCAGTAGACACCGATCTACCTTGGATCCGAATAGCTCAAGCTTACAGAAGGCAGGTGGTGGAGGTCCGACGCCAGGGAGTGTCTCGTCGAAGTAGGTTTGATCCATCACCTAGATTAGACAAAATAGATCGTGACGCGCCATAGTACCAGTTTTAAATCGATTTTGGATTATTAGGCACATGCCCCGAGTAGACGATAATATCAAATGTTGATTAGATAACAACATGAGATATGGACATATTTGATATAAGCGATATAAGAGAACAAAGATCAGACGACAATATCAATATCTGGCACTTAAATATTATGAGGGGATCAAGTTATGCTAGAAGTGATCAATATCATGTGCCATTAGTTTGTTCTTACCCATAGCATATCTAGATATATGAATGATATTTCGGTGCAATTTTTTGATATTGTTGCCTGTTCTTTTATCTCTTATATCAATCGAGTGCATATCATATTTTGTAATTCTGTTCATGGCTTCTGCCCGAGGCCTGTTTGATCTCGATGCCGCTAGGGACATACTGTGGATACCACTATAAACCGTCGCAGCACACATGTTGTACAAAGGGTATTGCAACTTTTTTATGACCAAACTATATTTAGTCTAAATAAAGTTGCCGCAACAACTTGTGCCTGACATGTGCTGCTCGGAAATGCCCAATCAGTGAAGCTAATGCCGCATACTGGCAATTGTGTTCGCTTACCAACATTTGATCAACCTGGAACCCGTTCCAGCGGAAACTCCAAGAGTGCAATTAATGAGTTGTTCATATTGATTACTTTTGTAATTCGTAATTTTTTGAGATGCGATTTATACTCATACCTACTTCCAAGTTGATTTCATGAATAAAATACTGCATCTCAAACATAAAATCTTTCGCATAGATAGATGATCTTCGAACGGTTCGACGATTGGTGCATTGTTGAAATTGCAAATTAATGGGGAAGAAGTCTTTCAATGTCTTCAATGATTAAAATGTGATAATACGTATAAGGATAGGATGAAAATACTGAAGAGAATGAGTTTACGAATATGTTTATACATAGTTCAGGTGAATGGTAAAGATTAGATGAAGAAGATAAAACACGGTGTCTTTATGGGGAAACATTATTTTTCAAAAATCAGTATCTCTGAAACACCCACCACGTGAAAGTATATGCTTTCCTCTTTCATATAGTGGGTAAACTAAAATGTTCTATCGGGGGATCTAGAACAATTTTTATTTTTTTCACTATTTCTGGTGCAAATTCCATAGAAATCTCAAATGATAGCCGATTTAACCCCCCCAAAAATGTATGGAAAAATGACCCCCGATAGAACATTTTAAAAATGCACCTACGTGAAAGAGGCAAACCTATACTTTCGTGTAGTGAGTGTTTTAGAGATACTGATTTTTTGAAAATAAGCCTCTTCGAACAAACACACCGTGAAAAACGTAGAGACACCAATAATATCGATAGCCATGAAATTTTTAAAAAAATCAATGGTGATAAAAAAAGTTTGGAATTAAAAAATAATATCAAAATATGTATGTGAAATGAACCTTCAACAAAAACATTTTATTTATTCCTCGAATTCCTCATCTATCTTCATCGTTTTCAGCTTTTCAACTAGACACTTGTATCATAACTGCAGCTCACGTCATTCCAATCACTATTTCTCTCAATCCTTCTTGATGCTGGCCTTGATCAGGGACAGATTATTCTTCTGGAAGCACTGGAATCCGCGGTATGCCCAGTGGCAAGCGTTGTTGTCCGTATTCTTATCCACGCACTTCAGCACCTCCGTGCGGACTTCGTCAGCGTCGCGACCGTGAGCCAGCTGCTGGACCAAATTATCGACCAGAGGGCCTTCAGTATCCTCGAACAGCTGCATCTTATTGAACACGCACTTGATGTAGCACTTGGTGGTATCGTCTTCGGGGAATTCCCACTTCTTGAACTTCTCCACGTATTCGGCCGGAACGTTCAGCGCAGAGACACACTCCGTGCGGTACTGCAGCAGATCCTCCGAGGTGGAAACTTTGAAGTCGGCAGCAACCTGAGAAAGAAATTCCTAGTTATGATGGTTTGTTCCAGTTGAATTTCAGTATGAACTTACCACTGCGATAAGAGCGAATACGGCAATTAATAGTTTCATCTTGCTAAAATTATGCGAAGCTGGCTCCCGAAGGTACGTGCAACGATCAACGATGTATGAAGAAAAATTGGAACTGATAGTGGAATATGGTAGTACCGGTTGCTTTTATATCGACTGGAGACGGCGGCATTGACCGTCAGTGATAACGCCTGTCTGTGTATAAACACACGATCATATGGTGGTGCATAATCATATTTCACCTTTTGTGTTCGGTACTTCAATAAAATTGAAATAGGCATGAAGAAAGAGGAGAAAGTGCTTCCAGGATGCGATCATCACAACGTGTGTGAACTTGTGTTACTAGGGATGCTCGAAATTTATTACTTAACTTCAATAACTAAATGATATGTGGTGGGATGGGGTTCATCCTATTTCGCGTCCACAATTTTATGTATAAGCTCACAAATCTCGGTGATTTCTCAATCCGTTGAATATTATCACGACCATTTGTTACTTATGGAATAATTAATTACAAAGCACAAAAAATAAGTTATACCTAGGTTTTTATTACGCGATTGAAATTAATTAATTTCTCAGTTAAGCTGAACTTTTGCAACTTTTAAAATAGGACCTGAATTTTCTTGTTTTTTGTGATGCGGACTTGATTCTTGGTACGGTCCAGGATGTTTCCGGGTGGGAAACATTCTTGACTCCCTGTGCATAGTGAATCCATTGTCCCTGCCACACAAGATACATACTCATGTAATAGCGGCATAGAAAGCTTTCAATTAATAACTGTGAAAATCCGGAGACGAGCCAGCCTCGGGCTGAAAGTCTCCTTAATAAAGACAAAAAAAAAAGCTTGTGAAAATGCTAATAGAACACAAAGTTGAAAAGCAGGCCAAGTTCCAGTTGGAATGTAGAGCCATAAAAGAAAAAGAAGATTAAAATACTACAAAATGGTATGATTTCAATATAATGTTTCCATTAAAATCTTTTGCAATTATATATCCAAAAGTATTATTTATACAGTTTCTTTATATTTTTTATGGAGAACCGTATTCAAATATTTCATTCGCTGGTTGGGTGTATAGAGTTCCTGAATTCTATTACCTACATAATTTTATATTGCCTGATTTATTGTTGATCTTAAAACTAATTGAAAAAACCCAGATTAACTCACCTAGCGGTGATGATGCCTTTCTCGCTCATCATAAAATATATCGCGAAAGAGAAGTCAAAACAGCAATTAATGGGAATAGATCCCATTATTTCCATCATATTTGATTGCATGCATTTATTTCACAAATATGACCCTGAAAAATGTATCAACAGCACTAGTTAGAGAAACTGCATATGTGACATGGAAGTGATTACGGACGTATCGGACGTAATCATGTCCTTCCTGGACAACCGGGTGAATTACAGTAAGGACTTGAAGCAGGCCGTACTGACCCTCTGCGCTCTAGTCGTGGAGGCGAAGTCGGAATGGAAGTCCTTGCTGGAAGCCAGTAAGGAGGCGGAGCACAAGATCCGTCTTCTTACTGAGGAGAAAGAGTTGGCGGTTAGCCAAGCGGTGAAGGCCTCGAAGGAGGCTGAATCGAAGATTCGGCTCCTTACAGAGGGGAAGCAGCTGGCGGAGAGCCAGACTGCAGAGCTCCAACGGCGTATGGCAATTAGCGGAGCAACTCCTAAGCTAAGTAAGGTCACGCAAGAGGCGGACCCGAAAGTAGCTAATAAAGCCTCGGCACGGACCGTCGAGAAGGTCCGAGTGGATAAGACCGAGAGGAAAATGGTACCTCCATCAAGGAAGATACCAGAGGATCGCCGGGAGGAAGTCCTGCCATGGACAGAGGTCGTGAATCCAAGAAAGTTGAAACGAAGTCGTCAGCAGGTCGCAAGGAGTGCGACCAAAGGTGCGGAACAGGTCACTGCTAAGAAGGGTAGAGCCCGTGTGAAAAAGGGTGCGCCTTCCAATGGCAGCGACAAGCGGAAGGACAGAGGCGAAGCGATTATTGTCAAGACTGACGATAAAAGCTATGCCGAAGTCCTAAAGACTATGAGAGGCACCGAGAAGCTCTCTAGTCTAGGAGGGGATGTCAACTGCATCCGAAGAACGCGCAAAGGCGAGATGATTCTCGTCTTGAAGCGGGATGCTACTCGGAAGAGTTCCGAGTATAAAAAGTTGACGGAGGAGGTCCTGGGTGACGGGGTTCAGGTTAGAGCCCTGTGCCCAGTCCTGAACATCCAGTGCAAGGGCATGGATGAAATAACCGAAGCCGGAGACCTGGTTGACGCACCGAAGGAGCAGTGCAATGTCGAGATCCAGGAATCCGCGATTCGGTTACGCAAAGGCTTTGTGGGAATGCAGGTTGCCTCATTCCAAGTACCTATGGCCGAGGCCAAGAAGGTGCTGGATAAGGTAAAACTGAAGGTGGGCTGGTCGGTGTGCTCGCTGAGCACAAGCCAACCCAATCAGGCCTGTTACAGGTGCCTTGGCCACGGTCATAAGTCCTATGACTGTAAGGGACTTGACCGTAGTAAGCTGTGCCGTAGGTGCCGCAGGCTCGCACTTGCCAGGCTGCACCGAGATGTCTGATCTGTCCTCCGGGGGCAGACAACAGGCATCTCACCGGTGTTCAGGCCTGTCCGGCCTCTAGAAGATTCCAGACATGCAAGTAACACAGCTAAACTTGAACCACTGTGAGGCGGCCCAACTGCTGCTACAACAGTCGGTTATCGAGTATAAAGCTGATGTTGCCTTGCTGTTCGACCCATACCGCATCCCTGCTGGGAACGGCAGCTGGATTGCGGACAAGTCCGGTATGGTGGGAATCTGTACTTGTGGGCGATACCAGAAGATAATATCTTCTCCCGACGATGAGGGTTTTGTCATAGCAAAGGTAAACGGAGTATACTTTTGTAGCTGCTACTGTCCTCCTAGATGGAGTATAGAGTGGAGTGTAGTTGATATTCTTGCGGCGAAACTAACTGGCCTTAAACCAGTAGTTGTAGCAGGTGACTTCAATGCGTGGGCAGTGAACTGGGGTTCCCGGTTTACTAACGTCAGAGGTTATATCCTGCTAGAGTCGTAGTTCTGCGTGGTTGATTTAGAACGTAGTTCTGCTGAACGAAGCTAGTCAAGTGCCAACGTTTAGAAGACCGAGCGGTGATTCATGTATCGACGTCACCTTCTGCAGCGCAGGATGGACTGAATAACCAGGATGGATGGTCCATGAGGGTCATACTTCTAGCGACCATCAGGAAGTACGTTTTATGGTCGAGTATACCCGGAATACTACGACGAGAAGGGGTGGTGCAACTGATCCCGGATGGCGCACCTCACAGTTCAATCAAGAAATGTTGGTGGAGGCGCTGCGCTGGGAAAGTAGGACTACAGGACTAAGCGGAAACGAACTGACCGAGGTACTAACACGTGCCTGTGACATAGCGAGGCCAAGGAAGCCCCCAGGAAATCGACAACCAGTGTACTGGTGGTCTGACACGATTGCAGATCTTCGTAGAACCTGTCTTAGAGCTAAAAGAAGGTTGCGACGTGCTAGAACGGACGCTGAGCGATTCGATAGACGTGGGGTATTCTAGACAGCGAGCAGAGCTCTGAACTACGAGATTAAATGTAGCTAGCGAGCTTGCTTTGAACAGCTGTGCAGGATGGCGAATGACACCCCATGGCGAGATGCATACAGGATAGTGATGGCTAGGACCAATAGCACACCTCCTGAAAGATCCCCAGAAATGTTAGCCGGAATAGTAGAATGATTATTTCCGAGACATGAACCATCAGACTGGCCCGCTACCCCATACGAGTCAGTTGACGTGGTACCGCTAGTGACTAACGAAGAGCTTATCGTAGCCGCAAGAAAACTTAAGCTCAATAAGGCGCCAGGCCCGGATGGTATTCCAAACCTGGCCCTTAAACACGCCATTCTTTCTAATCCAGATATGTTCAGGAGCTGCCTCCAGAGATGCATGGACGAAGGAAACTTCCCAGATCGATGGAAACGGCAGAAATTGGTGCTATTACCGAAGCCTGGCAAACAGCCGGGGGACCCTTCGGCATACAGACCAATTTGCCTACTCGACACAGCTGGGAAGCTGCTAGAGAGGGTCATCCTGAATAGATTGTCGGCTTATACAGAGTGTGCTGGTGGCTTATCCAGCAACCAGTATGGCTTCCGTAAGGGCCGTTCTACCATCGAAGCAATTCGAGAGGTTTAAACAGAAGAGGTATTAGGTACTGCGCGTTGATTACATTTGATTTAAAAAACGCGTTTAACAATGCTAGCTGGGCAGCAATTGCTGACTTCCTGCACCGATTGAGAGTTCCGGATTACCTGTGCAGGATACTGAAAAGTTATTTTCAGAACAGGGTGCTGTTATACGACACTGATGCTGGTCAAAAGTCGATCGTAGTGTCTGCGGGTGTTCCACAGGGATCGATCCTCGGACCGGTTCTGTGGAATATTATGTACGACGGAGTATTACGTTTAAGTCTCCCGACCAGTGTGAAAATAGAAGGCTTCGCGGATGACGTAATTCTAGAGGTAACAGGAGAGACTCTCGACGAAGTCAGACTGAAGGCTTCATACGCGATTGGTAGAGTGGAGGAATGGCTCAACTCGAGACAGTTGTCCCTTGCACACCACAAGGCGGAAGTCGTGGTGGAGCATAACCGCCACGGGTTGCAGCAAGCGAGGATAAGAGTACCCAAGCAGCACAAATTGTTTCACTACTGAACATTTCACTGTGTTGCAACTATTCGGAAAGAAACAATCTTTGCGTATGTGCCACCAAACATAACTCTCTTGCAATCTAAAAAGCGCAAGAGGTGGAGCCTACGGAAACATCCTTCGATTGCAGTAAAATTGCAATATTGTTGCAAAATACTATAGCGGAAAAAAATAAAATAAAAATATAAAACTGGATTCGATTTATGGATCTTGTGATTGATAGTCCTTCACTCTACCACAGCTCCATTCAACACTTCGAAGGGACTGCATGTTGACTTACCATAAAAACCATACGATTATGAAGTTTTGTACTCGGGTTTTCTGTTACTTCATTGCACCATCACAGGAAAAAATTATAAGTTGTCAAAACGTTGAACGATGCTAAATTAAACATGAAGACACATTTAACTTATCTGCAACTTAATTTTAACAAACAATTAAATTTTGAAAGACGCATTAAAGTTACATGGTAAAAAATATGCAACTTAATGATTTTGTTTCGTGTTTGCAACATGAAGTGCAGTATTCCTTGTTTGTTTGTTTTCAAATGTCAAACACGTACTGCATTGCAATTTCAATGAAACATTGATCACAATTCGAACGTTTTTGACATCTTGATGCAACTTTTTCGAAAGGGACTCGGTGCAAGTGCGACGTGTCAAGAGAGCAGCTTCGTTGCTTAAATGGCAAAGAGCATGGGACACCGCAGTCAAAGGTCATTGGACCCACAGACTAATTCCGGATGTGTCCAACTGGGTTGATAGGAAGCATGGTCAAGTCAACTTCCACCTAACACAGGTGTTGTCTGAACATGGTTGCTTTAAAAAAATCCTACACAGGTTTGGCTTCGCAGATTCTGCGGAGTGTCCTGAATGTGTAGGTGAGGTAGAATCGGCAGAATATGTGATGTTTGCATGCCCGCGATTCTAGGTAGAACGCAATGCCATGCTGCTTATTAGTGTTATGGATACTACCCCGGACAACCTCGTCGAGAGGATGTGCCGGGAGGAAGCTATATGGAATGCGGTGAACACAGCATCTCAACAGATTATGTCGAAACTGCAGGGGTGGTGGCGTCTTGAACAAAATCAACGAGTGCAGTAAGGGCACCAGTGATGCAGTGAACACTTTGCTCACCCCGACAACCAACATGTCGCGGGTGGGCTGCTGGGACCTCAGTATGTAGATATCAAGTCATACAGTCGTGAGGTGTGGACGTCTTTTCGGTACGGTCCGCAATTTAAATTGTATATATATATTTTTTTACCTCTACGACGCAACCGCGTTGTGCGCTTCTCGTGCTTCGCCAGTAACTGTTTAAGTTTACTTTTTTATAAATATACATAAGTTTTCGTCGCGCGCGAGTCATCGAACCGACTGTGTTGTGAGAAATTTATTTTCTTCTAAAATCATGCCGTGTGGTGTTAAATCGTGCAACATAAACGACGATCGTTACTTGTGGAAATGCGAGTACTGCAATAAGCGATTCCATGCAGCCTGTATCGGAGTTCAACGACATCGGGAAGAACTTATCACTGCGTTTGTTGCTCCTTTATGTGCGGACTGCCAGGACTGCCAGACTCGGAAGCCTCGTTCCAAGAAGCTCAGAAGCCTCCTTTCAAGAAACTCGTATTTTTTCAAGAGGCGTCCTTCAAGATGTTCAGAAGCCTCTTTCTAAGTGGCTCGGAAACCGCAATTCAAGAGGCGCGTATTCATATTTTCAAGAGGCTCGGAAGCTTTCAATAGTAATAAAAGTCCTGTAGGAAGCTGTATAAACCTTATTTAAATTGCGAAGATTCACGGATCTATAAAAAATTCAGCCCGCTTTATGTAGAGACATTCATCAGATGTCCATATTTCATATAACTTATGAGTTACGCTTATTTTCATTTATAGCAAAAAATAGGGGATGCCTATAAAAAAAAGGTTGAGAACCGCTGTTCTACAGAAATGCTCCAGATGCGAATATCTTTCAGTTAAAGCAAGAGTACCATATCATTTTGAACATAGTTATTTTTACAGGACACTTTAATGCACATTCACTATCAATGTTTGTTAACGTAGCAACTTTGTGTTTATAGTTTGTTTGTAGTAACTTTGGGATGTTGAACTGCCAAATGATTACTTTTAAATTTATTGACTGCTGCCTGCCCCAACTTCTAGATTTCATCTGCTGATTTCATTTTCCATAGTTAAGTTTAAGTTAAGTTTAAGTTAAGTTTAAGTTAAGTTTAAGTTAAGTTTAAGTTAAGTTTAAGTTAAGTTTAAGTTAAGTTTAAGTTAAGTTTAAGTTAAGTTTAAGTTAAGTTTAAGTTAAGTTTAAGTTAAGTTTAAGTTCAGTTTAAGTTAAGTTTAAGTTAAGTTTAAGTTAAGTTTAAGTTAAGTTTAAGTTTTGAGTTTAAGTTAAGTTTAAGCTAAGTTTAAGTTGAGTTTAAGTTAAGTTTAAGTTAAGTTTAAGTTAAGTTTGAAGTTAAGTTTAAGTTAAGTTTAAGTTAATTTTAAGTTAAATTTAAGTTAAGTTTAAGTTAAGTTTAAGTTAAGTTTAAGAAAGTTTAAGTTAAGTTTAAGTTAAGTTTAAGTTAAGTTGAAGTTAAGTTTAAGTTAAGTTTAAGTTAAGTTTAAGTTAAGTTTAAGTTAAGTTTAAGTTAAGTTTAAGTTAAGTTTAAGTTAAGTTTAAGTTAAGTTTAAGTTAAGTTTAAGTTAAGTTTAAGTTAAGTTTAAGTTAAGTTTAAGTTAAGTTTAAGTTAAGTTTAAGTTAAGTTTAAATAAGGTTCAATCAAGTAAGTCATGGGTGAGTTCTATCATTAACATAAAAGTTCGCATTCAATAGCCATTAGAATAGATTGCCATCCCTAGTTCTTCAACTACACTGCTTTTCAGAATCAAGGAAGCAAACGACCCCACATCAGTTTATTCAATTTGATCGTTGCATTTTCAACAACAAGCAGCTGTGATAACGATTTGATTTCATATTCACCGAAAATGCCAACAGTACTAGACAAAAGTTCACCATCTCGTGTTTTGCTGTTGCCTGGCTCGTACACTAATTCTGTAGAATCGTAAATTCTGTAGAATCACTTTTTTGGTAGGAAGCCCGGAGATTCATAATTTGATACACCAATCAGCTTATAATTTCTAAATGTATGTAAGTATGCATGGTTTTGTGCGCGAAAATATTAGGGCACTTAAGCATCATTATTCTGAACTGTTTCTAGTTCTAATCCATTATATGAATTATTGCTTTTTATTATTGTATTTATCGTATTAGGTCTAATTAGAGGTCTACTTTGTTTAGCTTTTAAAATTAGGATGAAAACATTTTCTTCTATTCTAGGAAACAAAACCATTAAAATCTTTTACCAAAACGGAAGTTTCAATTATTCAAAAGGTAAAAGCGACCACTGTAGGAAACTAGAATTTTGATGACAATAATATAATGCCAACATTTTTGTCAGACCATGTTAGCTCGGTATCCAACGGTACGATATTTTTCATCACTTTTGGCTTTTGTTAGCTTGACCGATATAAAAGTCATCCCAATATGGACATAATTCTTCGTTCCATACTGTTCCACTTGTACAGAAATCAGCTGACTGAAACTATTTACTGTTACCGGGGGTGGAACGTTGCTTAGTTATGTCTACGCAATCATAAATACGCACTAGAGTACATGTACCAGTATTTTGCCAAAAGAGAAAAATGTCTCGTATAAACCATACAACCATCGCTGTTTAAAATTACTGGTTGTCTTTACCAAGGGGCTTATATTTATATACCAACATTTGAAAAGGGCGTTACAGCCAAAATTTATTTTGTCTGATTCTTCGTCTACAAATACAGCTATATATGTGAAGGAAGAATCAAGAGGAATAAATTTTGGCTGTTACGCCCTTTTCAAATGTTGATCTGTAATCCATATATAAGGGTGGTTCAAAAATAGATTTTGCTCAACAGCGCTCATCTGATTCCTTATCATGTTCTTATGCAAATTAGTATGGGGAAATTTATTTTTCATTGTTCTTATAATGACGCTTCCTCATCCTCTAACCGCATCTCATTTAATCGTTCCAATAATTAGTAAACGAATGGTTTTCTGGAACTAAGTGCGTAACTCCTCAACTAACAGGCAACATTGCTGCTCGTGGCGCGAAAGATAGCACACACAACATCAGGCTACTAAGTTGCACTGCACATTTCAATGATGCCCTCAAAGAAGTTTAAGGTCACTCCTTACGGAATCCAAGTTTCAAAGTCTTCGCGTTATCGGAGGCATACCACTCGATACGGAGACGGCGCACATCTGTCATTTTTGTTGATTTAGCTTTGCTGCGTCGCAGCATGCGTGAAATCATACAAATGACAGTTGTGCGTTGTTTCCGTATCGAGTGGTGTGCCCCCGAAAGCGCGAGTGCTTTGAAGCTTGGATTCCGTGAGGAGTGACCTTAACGATCATGACAAAAGATTCGTAACCTGTATTAAAATCGATTACTAATTATTGGGGCGATTAATCAACATGCGATTTTCCTTGGATGAAAGCTGTTGAGTGTTCCGTTTAGCTAAGTAGGCTTTCTTTTAACCTGCGCTTAATGGGGAAGCGTCATTAACAGTAGGAGAAGGTGGGGAGACTTGATCCCCGGGGTGACTTGATCACCCCCTGTTTTATCGAGAACTAAAGTAGTTCTGTTCTAGCGTATTTTTAGTATAGATCCTGTAGACAAACGACCTTTATTTGGTGAGTTATTTTTTGAATTGTCCACCTTACCTATTCTGCAAGGCATTGTATATTTTGACCTCCCTAAAAAATTTGTTTACTGTACTGATGAAAATGTCAACATTCCATCAAAGTTTTAGTATATTTGGATTTGAAGTTATTGCCCCAATATGGGGGCACTTGATTAGTCACCCATACAAAAATTTGGCGAAAAAATTCAAAAAAATATAAATGTGCTCTCAGGCTTCTAACTTTTTGGTTGACAGAAAAAAAACATATTTATTGCGTAGATATCATAGAAAGGGGATCAAGTCTCCCCAAATTTTATAATTGCATGTACTGTCGAATTCAATAACAAAAATCGTTCATGTATACTCACAGCAATTCGAAAATTCCGCGTATTTTGAAGAAAAAATATTTTAAAAAAACTGAGGGCACCTTTCTAATTTTATCAAAGCAAGTTCTTGGAGAGGGATCAATTTCCCCCGAATATTTTGAAAGTCTATTTTTGACAGCACTCCAAAAAATCGATTGTGTATCAATAACAACAATAATTTAAGGACTGTCATGCATCAGTAAAGCTAAATAATATATTTCTTAGAGAGTCTGTGTGGGAATCGCGTATTTTTATTTATTTTTGGCTGTGATACATCGGAAATCAGAAAAGGGAATGAAGTCTCCCCAGTCTCCCGTACAATGAAGAAATAAATTTCCCCATACTAATTTGCATGCAAACTTGAAGCTTGTGCTAAATCAGTTTAATCCAAATGAGCTCAAATTTTTTGAGGGCACTCAGAACATGATAAAGAGTCAGATGAGCGCTGTGGAGCTAAATCGATTTTTTGAGCCACTTTACCTTAAGGAAACGACGATAGGGAGGGGTGTGTGATGGTTTTTGGAAAAGGGGGAGGAGGTGGGGGCAGAGGTATTGTTTAGGTATCGATCAGCTTAGTGTAACTTTTTAACCCCTTGGCCGATTTCAATTTGGAACACATATTCTCTGTCCCCACAAGGAGACAATTATGGAGATAATGGAATGGTCATTGGAAAAGAGGGAGGGGTAATGTTCTTGTTCATGGTAATGGAAACGATTATAGAGATGTTGGAAGTGTTATTCGAAATCCGGGAGGTTATTAGATTTTTGTATCGTTTAGAAAACGACAAAATCAGTATGACTTCTGAAACCCTTAGATATAATTTAAATTCCCTATTCTTTAGTTCATCCGAGGATTTTTAAGACTGAACAATATGACATTCCCCTGAAAATGACATCTCTGAAGAAAGCGGGCCATTGGCATGAAGCCATTTTGCATAAGGCTATTGAGCATAACATTATTTGGCATGAAGCACATTTGGTATAATTATGAACAACATCAAAAGTGATGATCATTTGGCATAACAGATTTTGTGTTAACTAAAATACCCGAGTAGTACACATGTTGCAAGTCAGTGCTGCAACACATATGTGACCGAATTCGGCCACATTTAGGTTGCCGAAACCAAATTATGTTCTAAATGTGCTACTTGAGTAGTTATTTGACCTAATGGTGCTGGAAAGCCGTACTAAAGGGATGAATCTTATTCTAAAAAGACACTTATTTTCATGACTTTTGATACAACCACCATAATTTGAAGAGCTTCACTTTCATTCGTCTATCTAGGGGAAATAATCTGAACCTACTAATGATTAAGTCAGGGTAATGTTTGTAAAAACTACATAGAAAAATTTTGTTCCTTACTTGAAAACCCGAACATATCTATATGAAACCACCCCATATAGGACCCGAGTAGCACACATGTTGCAATTTATTTGTCGAAACTTATATGTGACCAAATTCGGTCACATTTGAGTTGCTGCATTTATATCTGTTTCAAGTGTGCTACTTGGGGAATGCCGAGAAAATTTCTAACCAAAACATTTCCTAGACTGAACCAGGGATACTACTCAGCCACCTCAGGCGTGGTCTGGCATGCTTATGGCAGAGGTAGGTAAAATGGTGAAATAATAACATTCTTGGAAATGTGATAAAAATCGTTAGGTATTGATCAGAGATAGTTTGCTGTTAAAAAAATACTATTGAGTTTAACCATTGCGAAGCGGTAATGTTTGCTAGCCAAATGTTGAATTCAATAATTTGAGCCTTTGAAATTATGTTTAAAATAAGAGAACATGAAGAACATTCATTTATTGAATTTGATTCATGTAGAATAGTTTTAAAAAAATAATGAAATAATTAACTCGTGAGTGACTCGTGACTGGTGCCTGGTATTATATTAGAATGTAGATTTCCATTCCAAATTTGATAGACTTACCTTCACAAACATGTTATAGTAAAAAACTAACAGAAAACAATCGCTAGATCATTTACCCTTTGCAGCCACTGATTGTCAGTTAAATAGCTCTCATACGATAAACACGATACGGCTGGTGTTGTGTTGGCAAGCTGTAGAAGCTGTTATCAACTTTGTCGCGTGACGATCATCCAATTGGCATAAATTTCACGACTGCAAACAAAAAGTGATGCAGAATAGATCTGCCGGTTTGCAAGGACGATGATTGGCTCTAATATCAATCTAAAAGACACGTACGGAAATCACTTGACCTTTTGTTTTAAATGGAAGGTGAAATTGTGTTCTTTTCATTGCAATAATGGTGGAAAACATTCCAGCTTCGTTAGTGAAATGGGATAAACTGCAACTGTTGCATCATTGGAGAGATCATTCTGAAGAACCGATTTGTTTTCCAGATAACGACGCAAAAAATTGTATCAGAAAATTGATCTTTGTATTCAATTAGCATTTCCTCAGTTATTAATTGGAAGCTTTTCTATGCCTGCCATTGCATGAGGATGTATCTTGTGTGGCAAGTACAATGGATATACTATGGCCAGGGAGTCGAGAATGTTTCCCACCCAGACCGCATCGTGCTTTCGTGCTGTGCGGTTCTTTCTCTCTTTGCGGAAGGAAGTTTTTAATACTACCCGAAGCTATTTTAATTTCAACGGTGCTTCTTAGCGCTATTTCTACCCACTGATCCCGTTACGATCTTTGCAAGGACCCGTGCCTTAGTTTTACGTTGGACCCGTTTGCGGAAGTAAAATTCCGACAAGCGGTGGTAATCCTGCAGGGACACCGTTCTGGGAAAAAACCTCTTAGAAGGTCACGTCTCCACGCTCAGCAATGAGCATTAATAAAAACAAGAGGAAGGGGAGTCTCTGAATTCTCCACTTCCTTCAAAGAAACAAGGTTTCAAGACCGTCCTGCCAAAGCGCGGAAAAATAGAAGGAAGCTGGAGAATTCAGATATTCCTTCTAACTCTAATATCGGAAATAATTCTTCTCCAATCGAACTGAGCAATCAGTTCGATTTGATTAATGATGAAATTGAGCAAATCGAATATACCTCTAGCCCAGGTGATTCGATTCATGCGAAAAAGCAAAGGATTCCGCCAATTGTGGTATCTGTTGCCAAGTTTTCTGGCTTCCGGAATGAGATTTTGAGTAACCTTCAGGGGGTCAAGGTTTCATTTCAGATTGCTAGGAAGGGTGACTGTCGCGTTTTGCCGGGATCCTTTGACGATCGCAAACGTCTTCTTCAGTATTTAACTGAGAAGCGCCATAAATTCTTCACATACGACGACAAAACTGAGCGATTGTTCAAAGTCGTCTTGAAAGGTCTCCCAGTGATGATAAATCACTGGATGAGATTAAAATTGAAATTTCTCAATTACTTGGATTTTCACCAGTCCAAGTAATTAAGATGAAAAAGAAATCCCACTCTGGTACTTCCCAGAGGGGCATTTCTCAAGAATTTTATTTAGTTCATTTTAACAAAAGTGAACTAAATAATATGAAAAGTTTGGAAAAGGCCCGCATTATGTCCCATGTTAGTGTTACATGGGAACATTTCCACAAGCCTGGGGAAATTTCCAAAACCCCACCCAGTGCCGTAAGTGCCAAAAGTGGAGTCATGGAACCAAACATTGTCACATGGATGATAAATGCATGATTTGTGGTGGAACCTCTCACGCCAAGGACGCATGTCCTGTGAGAGAAGATTCCAATAAATTCAAATGTGCAAATTGTGGGGCAATCATAAATCCAATTTCTGGGAATGCCCTTCACGCAAAAAGTTTTGAATTCCCGTGCAAAATTGATAACAGGAAATTCCAATCGGATCCCAGATTCGACGGGTAGAAATTTTCAAACGCTCAAATTTCGAAACCAGTTACCGGTCGAGCAATTCATACCCACCACAATTCACAAACAAATTTTGCCGCTCGTCAACGGTTAGCAAGCACTTCAGTAAATTTCAATTTTTCGAATGTACCTACGTATGCAAACATCGCTGCTGGTAGACAAAATTTCTCTTCTCAAAATGAGGTTTATACCCATGTCCCAACGGAAAATAATGGTCATGTTGCCGATTCAGATAGCATGACTGCTTCCGATTTTGATTTTTAACTGAACAATTGCATCACATGATTGATGCAATGTTCAAAGCAAATACCATACCAGAAACTGTTCAGGTTGGTATAAAGTACACACAAAAAATTGTTATCGGACTCCGTTTTAATGGATCTAAATAATTGTGTAAAAGTTCTAAATTGGAATGCCCGCTCTCTAAAGGGTAAGGAAGATGAATTATTCAACTTCCTAACAGTTCATAATGTGCATATTGCCATTATAACTGAAACCTATTTAAAACCAGGACTCTCCATTAAACGAGATCCAAATTATTTTATCTACAGAAATGATCGTCTTGACAGCGCCTGTGGTGGGGTCGCCATTGTCATTAATATCAGACGTATCAAACATAAATTATTTTCTTTGTTTGAAACCAAAGTTTTTGAAACCTTGGGAGTTTCTGTTGAAACAAATTTTGGTCAATTTTCCTTCATTGCAGCCTATTTGCCTTTTCAATGCAATGGGCAGCAAAAGAATTTGTTGAAAGCTGATCTTCAAATTCTGACTCGCAACAAATCAAAATTCTTCGTAATTGGTGACTTCAATGCCAAACACCGTTCATGGAATAATGCTCAAAGCAATTCCAATGGTAACATTTTATTTGAAGACTGTTCTGCGGGATATTATACTATTCAATATCCCAATGGCCCAACTTGTTTTTCATCCACTCGAAATCCTTCGACAATTGATTTGGTTTTAACGGATTCAAGTCAGCTGTGTGGCCAATTGGTAACTCATGCTGACTTTGACTCTGATCACCTTCCTGTGACATTTGAAATCTCACAAGAAGCCATTTATAATCCGATCAGCTCTACTTTTAATTATCATAGAGCTGATTGGGATTTATATTAGGATTTATATAGGAATTTTGATGTTAATATTCCTTTGGATACCAAAATTGATATTGACAATGCGCTCGTATCTTTGACAAATTTAATTGTCGAAGCCAGAGGCATTGCAATTCCGAAATGTGAAGTAAAATTCAACTCCATTATTATTGACGACGATCTTCAGCTACTGATCCGTCTTAAAAATGTGAGGCGAAGGCAATACCAAAGAACTCGCGATCCCGCGTTGAAAGTTTTTGGCGAGATTTGCAAAATGAAATTAAAAAACGTTTCGCTATTCTGAGAAATACCAACTTTGAGAATAATGTCTCGAAGTTGGATCCCAGTTCGAAACCCTTTTGGAAATTAACGAAAATTCTTTAAAAAACCTCAAAAGCCAATTCCAGCGCTTAAAGAGGGAAATAAAATTTTATTAACAAATGGCGAAAAGGCTCAAAAACTTGCTCAGCAGTTCGAGAGTGCCCATAATTTTAGTCTAGGTCTCACTAGTCCAATTGAGGATCAGGTTACACGAGGCTTCGAAGACATTCTCAACCAAGATAATGTTTTTGACCCTTCGTTGGGAACTAATTTGGATGAAGTGAGATCTATTACTAGAAAATTTAAAAATATGAAAGCTCCGGATGATGATGGTATTTTCTACATACTTATCAAAAAACTTCCTGAGAGCTCTTTATCCTTTTTGGTTAATTTATTTAACAAATGTTTTCAATTGGCATACTTCCCAGATAAATGGAAAAACGCCAAAGTTGTTCCAATTTTGAAGCCGGCCAAAAATCCAGCTGAGGCTTCTAGTTATCGCCCAATCAGTTTACTTTCTTCAATAAGCAAACTGTTTGAAAAGATTATTTTAAATAGAATGATGGTTCATATTAGAGGCATTCCACGGGGGCATGTCAGTCGATCCTGAGCGACCATTTCGAAAATATTTGAAACTCTGCACAGTTTTTCAATTTCATCTAAATCGTCATTTTTCGATATCAAATCTTCATATTGAGTCACGACTAACTTTTCAAAAGGGTGTATGTGAAAATGGTTCAAAAATATTTAAAAAGCTGCACAGCAAAAACGGAATGTTCGATTGTTATGATTTTTTCAGCAAAGTTAGACAACTAAATGGTGATTCTTAAGAAAATGTGCACAGTAAAAAAATTTTTTTTGCCTTTAAAAATATCATTTTGTCACAAAAACTCAAATATCTCAAAACCCTATCTTTTTCGAACGTAATTTTTTAGGGAAAACGGTCCATTATATTAGCTATCTACCATAAAAATTTGGTGATGGTAAACTAATAAACAAAAAGTTATGACATTTCAAACATTTCACAATTTTCACATTTATTAAAATAATTTTTTTTCTGTGTAAGTTATTTCGAGAATTGCAGTTTGATGCAGATTTTATTGTTAAGGGACGTGATTTAAACAAGTTGTTTTCATGATATTTTGATTTAATTATTCATAGCATCTATAAGAAACTTAGACACGATCCAGTGTTGTGATCAAAAGTATTGATAGTGTCATAATTTTCATTGCACGTGACTGGCGAAAAATTCTTTTAATAGTGTTGAAACCTGTTGATAATAACGTTGATAGAAACATATCAGAAATGTTATTTTAAGACAAAAGCTGCAAAATCAAAGATTTATATACACGTGTACGTCTATAGTTTACCTGCAAAAATATACTTCTTAGAGAATAGACTTTATGATCGGGAGGAAACGGGTATCTTCAACAACAACAAATGCATGATAGGTACATATGTACCATGACAATGCTCACGAAAAAGCAAAAAAATTACTACTACTAAGGTTGTTAAAGATCTTATAGTAATTTTTTCTTCAGTCAAGCAAATGACACCAAACTAGTCAGTAAAAACTTAAAAGTGATTTTGTTTATTGAAATATTACGAACAACATGAGTAGCCGCTTTCTCAACTGTTGTAGGCCGTTTTTTTTTACGCATTTGCACGTCCTGCCGTCTAAACGTTGACAAAAGAGCAATCTGTATATCATCGGTTGAGCAGAGCGCAGGAAGTTCGAAAACGACAGCAACTGAGGAATTGCCAGATGTATCGACAACAACTGAGGAATTACCAGAAGTATTAAGTGCTGAGAGCCTTGCCACCTTATCATCAGCGAAATCTGTTTCAACAAATCAATCGGAAGATGAGTGTATCCAAAAGGTCAACATCGAACGCTTTAACGAGGGCATAGCTGGGATAAAAGTGACTCCGATTAAATGGAGTAAGATGGACTACGTTTATTACCCGGAGAAAAAATACCGTGAAATAAACGAAGCTGTACGAAGAAACCTCTTCAAATTAGGACCTGATGATGTGGAAAATACAGACTACGATGAGGTAATTATAAATATGAAGGAAAGGTTCTCGAATGCAGCCACGACAAGGAAAGAAAAATTATTGATTTTGTCGATGCTGCCAAGTTCGTGGTCTATTCAGGATGCCATTGATGAGTTCAAAACCAATAGAAATACAGTAAAAGAGGCAAAACAATTGAAGAATAACTGTCTTTCAACCAAAAATACTAGTCTAGTACTGCATTAACAGATGAGACAAAAGAAATAGTAGTTCAATATTTTGAAGATGACGAAGTAAGTCGAGCTATGCCTGGTCAAAAAGATTACGTATCAGTAAAAAAAGATGGAAAGCGTCAAGCAATCCAAAAACGATTAATGATGACGACTTTGAAAGAAGCGTACACACGCTTCAAGGAAATTCACGATAATATTAAAATAGGTTTTTCCTCATTTGCAAGCCTTCGGCCAAGGCAATGTAAGCTTCTTTCCAATTCAGGAACACATAATGTGTGTGTGTGCACAACCCATGAGAATATTAATCTTATTTTACATAGTTTGAAAAGAATCAATTTAACAAAGGATATTAAAATGTTAACTGGTAGTCTTTTGTGTGAAAATACAACATCAAATTGCTATCTACGATCTTGTTCGGATTGTCCAGATTCTTCATCATTGGAAAATACTTCCCAAGTAGCACACGCAACATCCTTCTAAAAGCACCTTGATTCTATTCAATTTCATTAAAAGCATTGGAAAAACATCAAAGCACGAAAAAGTTGCATCAAGATGTCAAAAACGTTCGAATTGTGATCAATGTTTCATTAAAATTGCATTGCAGTACGTGTTTGACATTTGGAAACAAACAAACAAAGAATACTGCACTTCATGTTGCAAACACGAAACAAAATCATCAAGTTGCATATTTTTTACCATGTAACTTCAATGCGGCTTTCAAAATTTAATTGTTTGTTTAAATTAAGTTGCAGATAAGTTGAATGTGTCTTCATGTTTAATTTAGCATCGTTCAACGTTTTGACAACTTACAATTTTTTCCTGTGATGGTGCAATCAAGTAACAGAAAACCCGAGTACAAAACTTCATAACCGTATGGTTTTTATGGTGAGTCAACATGCAGTCCCTTCGAAGTGTTGAATGGTGCTGTGGTAGAGTGAAGGACTATCAATCACAAGATCCATAAATCGAATCCAGTTTTTATATTCTTATTTTATTTTTTCCGATGTAGTATTTTGCAACATTATTGCAATTTTACTGCAATCGAAGGATGTTTCCGTAGGCTCCACCTCTTGTGCTTTTTAGATTGCAAGAGAGTTATATTTGATGGCACATACGCAAAGATTGTTTCTTTCCGAATAGTTGCAACACAGTGAAATGTTCAGTAGTGAAACAATTTGTGCTGCTTGGGTTTATTCGCTGAGTTTGAAGAAAAATATATTGATCAGTTATCATTTGAGCAATGGGTGACCACGGATAGGTGTGACATAGAAACTATTGTAAAACCTGTAGATGAGTTTGTGTCATATTTTTGCTTGAAATTAGAAAGTTTAATCCCTCACGATTTCATTAAAACAGAACAATCCAGCTTTTTAAAAAATACGAAAAATACATTACAAAATGGTGAATTTTTAGTCATTTGTGATTTTTCTGAAAATTACAGCTTTGTATTGCAAGATGAAGTGCAGTCCCATCACTGGAACGTACAACAAGCTACAATTCATCCATTCGTTATTTATTTTAATGGAAGTACGCAAATTGAACACTTAAGTTTTATTATAATTTCCGAAGATTTAAGACACGATTCAGTATCCGTAAACTTGTTCATTGAAAACATGATTAACTTTTTACGCGTTGATAAGCATAAAGAAGTCAAAAAGATATATTTCATGTCTGATGGAGCAGCGTCGCAGTACAAAAATCGTAAGAATTTTTCGAGCCTATGTCAATTTAAATCAATGTACGGAATTGATGCAGAATGGCATTTTTTGCTACATCACATGGCAAAGGTCCTTGTGATGCTATTGGAGGAACAATAAAGCGCATGGCCACAAGAGCAAGTTTAGCCAAAGAACGTGAGCATCCAATTAAAACTGCGAAAGAACTTTTTGATTGGGCAAATCGTAGAAAAGAAAAAGATTTAACCAAATTATCATTTTGTTTTACTACTACTGAAGAGTACGAAATAAAGGCTTCAGAGCTCAGCGAGCAATTTAATAACGCGAAAACGATCCAAGGAACCCAAAAATTCCATTGTCGGAAAATAAAATTAAAGCAAAACTATACTCAAACTGTGCTGATAATAATAATTCAAAAGTGTTCGATATTTTAAAAAAATTGAATAAAAATAAATAAAAAATAAGTATTAATAAACTGTTTTCATGATATCATAACCCATACCAAAATTCAAACCCAAAACTCTTAGAGTTTCTATAACAACATTGTGTAACTGCCACATTTAATTTAATACTTAGGATAATATTAATTCATTTTTATTTATTTATACATATAATATTTATACATATAATATACATAATATCGATGAATACATAAATATGGAATATCATACAAACAACTTGTTTAACTCACGCAAGGCCCTTAACAATAAAATCAGCATCAAACTGCGATTTTTGAAAAAAAAAAAAATACACGAAAATTTTTTTGTTTACTATATGTGAAAATTGTGAAATGTTTGAAATGTCATAACTTTTTCGTTTATTAGTTTACCATCACCAAATTTTTATGGTAGATAGCTAATATAATGGACCGTTTTCCCTAAAAAAATTACGTTCGAAAAAGATAGGGTTTTGAGATATTTGAGTTTTGTGACAAAAATGATATTTTTAAGAGCAAAAAAATTTTTTTTTACTGTGCACATTTTTTTAAGAATCACCATTTAGTTGTCTAACTTTGCTGAAAAAATCATAACAATCGAACATTCCGTTTTTGCTGTGCAGCTTTTTAAATATTTTTGAACCATTTTCACATACACCCTTTTGCAAAGTTAGTCGTGACTCAATATGAAGATTTGATATCGAAAAATGACGATTTAGATGAAATTGAAAAACTGTGCAAAGTTTCAACTCAATAGAAAATCATGAATTAAAAATTTTCTTAATTTTTGATGCTGTTGCTTGGAATCGCTCATTAATGACAATTCTATTTTTGCTGATGAGCAATTTGGTTTTCGCCATGGGCATTCAACCACTCATCAGTTATTAAGAGTAACGAACTTAATTCGGCTCAACAAATCTGAAGGATATTCGACTGGGGTTGCTCTTCTTGATATAGAGAAAGCATTTGACAGTGTTTGGCATGAAGGTTTGATTGTAAAATTGATGAATTTTAATTTTCCTCTGTACATTATTAAACTGATCCAAAATTATTTATCAGATCGCTCACTGCAGGTAAACTATCAGAATTCTAAATCTGATAGATTACCTGTAAAAGCTGATGTTCCCCAAGGCAGCATACTGGGGCCCATTTTGTATAACATTTTTACTTCTGACTTACCTGATTTACCACCAGGGTGTCAAAAATCTTTGTTTGCAGATGACACGGGTCTCTCAGCCAAAGGGCGTAGCCTTCGTGTGATTTGTAGTAGATTGCAAAAAGTTTGGATATTTTCTCCACTTACTTGCAAAAATGGAAAATTTCCCGAATGCTTCCAAAACTCAGCTTATAATTTTCCCACATAAGCCGAGAGAGTTTCTTTATTTGAAACCTTCTAGCAGACATATTGTCACTATGAATGGTGTTCCAATTAATTGGTCTGGCGAAGCTTAATATTTAGGACTTCTGCTAGATCAAAAATTAACTTTTAAAAATCACTTTGAAGGCCTTCAAGCCAAATGTAACAAATATATTAAGTGTCTATATCCACTTATAAACAGAAAATCAAAACTTTGTCTTAAGAACAAACTTTTGATTTACAAACAAATTTTTAGACCTGCCATGTTGTATGCTGTGCCAATATGGGCTAGTTGCTGCAATACCAGAAAGAAAGCACTTCAGAGGATTCAAAACAAAATTCTGAAAATGATTCTGAAGTTGCCTCCGTGGTATAGTACCAATGAACTTCATAGAATTTCTAATATTGAGACATTGCAACAAATGTCCAACAAAATAATTTCCAATTTTAGACAAAAATCGTTGCAATCTTCTATTGCAACGATTAACTCCTTGTACCCTTAGATTAAATAGGTTAAGATTAGTTTAAGTTGAAAACATTGTAATTCCTACATGGTTCAATTCAACCAGAGGAAAAATTCTAACTGCCAGAGGCAATTGAAATGTATTAATAATAACTAAAAATATAACATAGCAAATAAGGATGATAGTGTTAAGAAAACACGGAACACCTAGTCTAAGAGATGAATGCATGTATTAGATAATTAGCAAATAAAATCAGTTAAAAAAAAAAAAAATGTTTCCAACCCGAAAACATCGTAGACTGGACCGAGAATCACACTCGCCATCTCCGGATTGGCAATCCTACGCCTTTGCTCGCAAGGCTATTGGAGACCCGTCAGCTAGCTCTATATAAATTTAAACCGTTAGAATTGATGCAAACGTTGAATGTTTGAATTTAGAATTTAGAATTACCACAGTTATTGTTTTATTTTTGATACCATACAAGGAAACCAGCGAAAAGGCTGGTATGATATGAATTGCCAAAAAGCTTTGTAAGAGGTTAACTATCCTTTGTACCACAGGGAGTATACATAATACTTCAATCGACCAAATTGTTTGATTGGATCGATAAGCCTAGCATCAGGTATGTCTCGGACGACTAAGAACTTATGCTGTCACATATGTAGATCACAAGGCCTTTCTCCGGGAATTTATTAGAAAACCAAGAACGTATGCTGTAAACACCCCAAAATAGACCCCATTTGCGGTTCTTAGCCTCTTACCCAGCAACTCCTATCCCTACCTCCTCGTGGCGGGTAGCCAACCCCGGTGGGAACTATGGTCGTATGTGTGTGGCGTTGGACAGGCCTATAAACATGAACAAGTCTAATATACTGTTCTTCAGTCACATGACAGATCGTAGCAGCCATCGCATGCAAGAGACACATTCGCGGTCAGTCAATTCTTCCTTCATCACGAGGTCAGTCGCGAGTGCAAGCAATGTAAACATGATGGGTGATTCGTATGTGCGATGTTGAATTGCACAGTATGCTGACAGGGAGGGGGGATTTTCTCCTCTCCGGAGGTGCAAATCTGATCGAGCGTTTGTCCTCTAAGTTAGGACCCGAGCAGCACAAATCGGATGTAACTGGTTACAGCGACTTGATTGTAAATGAACCCGGTCACATATGAGTTGCAGTAGCTTATGTGAAACATGTGTGCTGCTAGGGGAGCGGCCCACAATAGCGTCTATTACCCATGTTAGGGGCGGCTGATAATCGTCGGAGTGCCAGCAAGGGACTCTAAACTAAACTGTGCACACCATGTTGCATCGTGTCAGCATCGAGAAGGCAGTCCCTTCAACGCGATGTAGGTATAGCGCAACCCTGGTAAGGTTCTACAGTTACCAAGACAGCCAAAAGTAGAGCAAACGGATTGATTCAACGGCAACAGACCCGGCAACGATTGGGAAGTCGGATCTTGGAACGTGAGAACTTTGAATGAACCCGCACGTGTTGGGCTGCTGGCTGCAGAAGGTCGGCGTGAGTGTGGCAGCAATCCAATAAATACGGTGGCCCAGAACTGGAGAACGTGAATTCCGTGAGTGTTGAGAATAAAGGGCAAATTCTTCAACTATAGCCTGATCAGCATCTATGCCCCAACGAACGATAAGCCTGATGACGTGAAGGATGAGTTCTATGAGAGCCTTGATAAGGCCTACGGAGAGTGCCCAACACATGATGTAAAGATTGTCATCGGGGATGCAAATGCGCAGATCGGAAGAGAAAGTTGCTCTCCGCTACCAACGATAATGGTCTGCGACTTGTAACCTTTGCTCCAGCTAGAGGGATGGCAATAAGCAGTACCTACTTCGCACGTAAGAATCGCCGCAAACACACCTGGTAACATCCAAGTGGAGACACTTGCTTATAGATAGACCTCGTGCTGGCCGACGGACGAAATTTCTCGGATGTTTTAGATGTAAGGTCCTTCAGAGGTCCGAACATCGACTTGGATCACTATCTTGTAGTTGCAAAAATTCGGGCGCGACTTCCTGCGTCACGAATTCACGAAACAACAGATGCGTTTCATTATCCAACGCTTGTCAGTTGAAGGAGTTGCTGAGCAGTATTACCAGGAGCTGTACTAGCGGATAGGAGATGCCACCGGATCTGGCGACGTCAACAGATTGTGGGCAAATATCCACGAAGCTGTGACTACAACAGCGCAGGAAGTTCTAGGCACTGCACAGCGACGCCAACGAAATGGTTGGTTTGATGAGGAGTGCTAGCGAGTGACGGACGAACAAAACGAGCAATGGGTAATGTTTTCAACATAACCGCGAGTAGACGTAGGACTTGTATAAACGTAGCGTATTTACATTTAACTTCTAATTTTTGGATCTATGGAGTTTAATTATAGTATTGATATTGGAAACGACAACTTCCATGCTGTGTAGAAATATTAGCAATTTATTTATTCAAATCTTCTGGAAATAAAACTAATAGGGGGAAAGACGGCTTTGGTAGGTTTTGTTCTATTATTGTCAGGGGGGTTTTTGTCGACCAAATTTTATGAAATTGGGCCTCAATATTCTTTGATATGCAAAGAATGTTTAGGCCAAATTTGAGCATAATCAGTCATAAAAAACCCCTGACAATAATAGAACAAAACCTGCCAAAGCCGTCATTCCCCCTAATTAAATACATAATTAGAATTGCTTTGTTTCTAACTTTTAAGCCCTTATTTACTCAAGCGACACTTATAGATTTCTTATTGATGATAGTATTTGAAATTTAAATATTCTATTTATAAAATTTTCAAACTTGGGCAAAATGTGCTATTTTGGGGGAACTATCCCGTTCTCCAAACAAAGAAATACAGCACCAATTTCGTTGCTTCTCTTTTCTAACATGCGTGCTTACTGCTGAAAAAATCACAATAATAAGAAACAAGTCAACGAGCAGTAACCCTACTAAAATAGAGGAGGTACTGCTAATACATCAACGAAAAATTATTTAATGTTTTGGTTCCAAACTCCGAGTCTACGGCAAATTTAATAATAAAATTTCTCAGAACATGAAGAATAAAGAATAATATAAACTTTATTTAAATATTCTTCTAAAAAAATATTTTTTGCAGAATTTTTTTTAAAGATTTGCTATAATACAGCGAAATTAACGAAAGCGATATTAACACTATTGCTGATTGTGCATCTTTAATTGCTAATGCCTTCTGCAAATAAATGAAAGTAATTATTTTAATCAAATTTTTATTTTCATCAGTGTAGTTGATTTTTTTCAACCATGTTTTAATGTAGTTGTCATTTAGTACCAAACACAACTTAAGGCCTCTTACGGTGTCATTCAGAATGGCTACCTTGCGGCTCACCAACACAATCTTACAATTACCCACCTCCTCACTCCGATTAGCACTAAGCAGCTTATTTCCGTTACACCTGATTATCCTTTCACTAGAAAAAGTATCAGAACTAAGTTTAAATCTCAATCTACATGTTGGTAAATTATCGAATCATTCAGCGCTTATTCAGCGTCGATTCAATAAAAATAAAACTAAGTGAAAAAAATTTCTCCTCCCACCACGATCGGATGTTAACAAAAAAGGGTTTATTTTTGTCTGCCTCAAGTTTGTCTGTGCCAAGTTTCTCACGACAACTAACAAACTCCGAGCGATGCGATGGGCGATTGCATCCATAGCAACCGACACCACTGCATCCGACCATCATCAAGCACAGAATGACAAAAAAAATGCGCCCACTTCTTTCATGCATATTCGCAGACCCACCGGCAGTTCTACCGCTGGTGACTGCATGCTGGCGCTGTGTAGGGTAACAGCGAACGAACGAACGAAACAAAAAATGCGCGAGCAAAAAGCAGGTCAGTACGCGTTGCTGTCACAAATTGTTATGACTCGCACACGGTAGGCACTGCTTCTTTTATACACAAAGAAAATCTCCCGGTAGACCCGAAGGCCCGTGACATACCGCATTCTGATGTCCGTGTTAGGAATGCACGGGATTGGTTACATATGGAATTTTTACTGGCTTTGACAAGAATTGAAATTTTCAATAGCTTATCGTTAATAATCTTACGTTTCGATGAAATAGGAAAAATGCTGGATAGTGTCCGAGTCGATTGATATATAAATCTTAAAAATCCATCGAAAGATAAAGGCGCTAGTAGCGTTCAAAATCTTCCCTTCCAGCGTAACGCTCTTGATTTCCAAAAATCTAAATGACACCCAGTATAGTAAAGAAAGACGTAAGTCCTACGTCAAAATGTTACTAGGAGTCGAATGCTTGTGGCTCATACCCGTTCCAACAGAGAGCGGTACAGTGTAGCAAGGGCAGAAGAGAAGCGAATCCACCACAGAAAAAAAGGCAACACGAAGAGAGTGTGATAGCTGAAGCGCAGGAGAACATGGATAGAAACGATATGCGGAGGTTATACGCAACTGTCAATGGCGCGCGGCATAAGGCTGCCCCAGTGCCCGCCATGTGCAATGACCGAGAGGGGAATTTGCTAACAGACAAGACTATGGTAGCAGCCAGGTGGAAGGAGAACCTCGAAGATTTGTTGAACGTTGAAAATGAAGGTGTATTAAGGAGCAGGGTGGACATAGTCGGCGACGGTCAAGGTGTGGAACCAGCAACGCTCAATCTATAAGAAAGGGCACAGACTAGAGTGTGCCAATTACAGAGGGATCACCCTTCTGAACTCGGCGTACAAAATCCTGTCGCGTATCCTGTTTAACAGACTGAAACCGCTTGAGGAGTCCTTCGTCGGCGAACACCAGGCAGGTTTTCCTGAGGGCCGAGACAAATGCTTGATAAATTCCGGGAGTACAACTTGCAGACTCACCATCTGTTCATTGATTCGTACATTGATCAAAGAAGCGTACGATTCAGTAAAGAGAATTGAGTTGTGGCAGATAATAATCGAACATGGTTTCCCGGCGAAACTGATTAGACTGATACGTCCAACGCTAGATGACTCGAAATCAAGTATTCTGATTGCAGACGAAGTGTCAACCACGTTTGTGACCTTAGACGGATTGAAGCAGGGTGGTGCATTTTCGAATTTTTTGTTCAACATTGCACTCGAATGCGCTATTAGGAGATCTGGCGTGAAGAAGAACGGCACTATCATCACACGGTTGCTCCTAGTCTTTGCGAACGGCATCGGCTTCATTGAAATCGATCGCAAAGCAGTAGTAGAGGCTTTTGTCCCACTGAAGAGGGATACGGAAATGCTTAACCATTAAGACAAAGTATATGGTGGCAGGTAGAGATAGGGGAAGACCTAGTGGTGTTGGTGCAGAAACAGTGCTTGATGGGGATGTGTTTGAAGTTGTTGAAGAATTTGTTTAACTAGGAACGCTTGTGACATGTGACAATGGCGTTACCCGTGAAGTTGAAAGACGTATTGCTGCTGCGAATAGGGCCTTTTATGGATTACGTAACCAGCTTAGGTCCCGCAGCCGCAACATGCAGACAGAAACGAAATTTGCTCTATACAAAACTTTGATTCTACCAGTGTCCCTTATGGATATGATTATTTATTTATTTATTCAGACTAAGGCTAAAGTGGCCTGTGCGGTATATAAGAGTCTTCTCCATTCGGCTCGGTCCATGGCTACACGTCGCCAACCACGCAGTCTACAGAGGGTCTGCAAGTCATCTTCCACCTGATCGATCCACCTTGCCCGCTGCGCTCCTCGCCTTCTTGTGCCCGTCGGATCGTTGTTGAGAACCATTTTCACCGGGTTACTGTTCGACATTCTGATAACGTGCCTGGCCCACCGCAGTCGTCCGATTTCCCGGTGTGAACGATGGATGGTTCTCCCAGCAGCTGATAAAACTCGTGATTTATTCGCCTTCTCCATGTACCGCTCACCATTTGCAACCCACCTTAGATGGTACGCAGTACTTCCCTTTCGAAAACTACAAGTGCGCGTTGGTCCTCCACGAGCATCGTCCAGGACTCGTGTCCGTAGAGGACTACCGGTCTAATGAGCGTTTTGTAGATTGTCAGTTTGGTACGGCGGTGAACTCTATTCGATCGGAGCGTCTTGTGGAGTCCAAAGTACGTACGATTTCCAGCCACTATGCGTCTCCGAATTTCTCTGCTGGTATCATTTTTGGCAGTCACCAGTGAGCCCAAGTACACGAATTTTTCTACCACCTCGATTTCGTCACCCGATCGATTGTATCATATGCGGCTTTGAAGTCGATGAATAGATGATGTGTGGGCACGTTGTGTTCGCGGCATTTATGCAGTACTTGGCGAATGGCGAACACCTGGTCCATGGTGGAGCGTTCGCCCATAAAACGCACCTGGTACGGCCTCACGAACTCTCTTGCAATTTGTGCTAGTCGACGGAATAATATTTGGGAGAGTACCTTGTAGGCGGCGTTCAGTAATGTGATTGTGCGGTAGTTGCTACAATCCAGCTTATCGCCCTTTTTGTAGATGGGACACCTTCCATCCACTCATGCGGCAAAACTTTCTTCTCTCAAATCATGATTTTATCGAGTCGTATGTCGTGACCAAGACGAGGTTACTACGCTCGCTTTTTAACTTTTTAACTGCAATTCAATAGTTGCAACAGTTTTGCCGTTATCGGACCGCTAAACTTCTTATTGACACCAGGACTTGGGCTTGTTCGCTTTGAGCGGCACACGGTCGCTTTGGTAGGGCCTTCTTGCGGATACATGCAGCTTTTTATAGAAGTTTAATAGGGCCCACTGTCAAACACCACCACATCCTAGGCAAGACCCACTTAATCACTTAAATGGCGCTAAGAGTACAAGCACTGAAAATCATGGCAGCGGAGGAGAAGACTACGTCAGTTCAGCAGACGATGCCCCCCAACTTGAGAGAAGTTAGGGATGCCATCCAACAGATAAAGGCCAATAAAGCAGCTGGTAAAGTTGGAAACGAAGATGTGCTCATCAAGGTGGGCCCGGAAAAGCTTACCACTTGCCTGCACAAACTGATAGTCAGAATCTGGGAACAGCTACCGGAGGAATGAAAGGAAGGGGTTAAATCTACATCCACAAAAAAGGCGACAAGCTGGAGTGTGAGAACTTTCGAGCAATCACCATCCTTAATGCCGCCTATAAAGTGATATCCCATATCATCTTCCGTCGTCTGTCACCATTAGTGAATGAGTTCGTGGGAAGTTATCAAGCCGGCTTCGTTGACGGCCGCTCGACAACGGACCAGATCTTTACTGTACGGCAAATCCTTAAAAAATGCCGTGAATACCAGGTCCCAACGCACCATCTCTTCGTTGATTTCAAGACGGCATACCACAGTATAGACCACATAGGGCTATAGAAAATTATGGACGAGAACAGCTTCCCTGGAAAGTTTACCAGATTGATCAAAGCAACGGTGGATGGTGTGCAAAACTGTGTGAAAGTTTCGGGCGAACACTCCAGTTCGTTCGAATCGCACCGGGGACTAAGACAAAGTGATGGACTTTCTTGCCTATTGTTCAACATTGCTAGAATGTGTCATGCGGAGAGCCGGGTGTAACATACGATTTTCAACAGATCCAGTCAATTGATTTGTTTCGCGGATGACATGAACATTGTCGGCCGAACATTTGCAAAGGTGGCAGAACTATACACCCGCCTGAAACGTGAAGCAACAAAAGTTGGACTGGTGGTGAATGTGTCAGAGACCAAGTACATCCTTGTGGGCGGAACGGAGCGCGACAGGGCCCGAATGGGAAGTAGTGTTACGATAGACGGGGATAACTTCGAGGTGGTCGAGGAATTTGTATACCTTGAATCCTTGCTAACGGCTGATAACAATGTTCGTCGTGAAATACGAAGCCGCATCATCTGTGGAAGTCGGGCCTACTACGGGCTCCAGAAGAAACTGCGGTCAAAAAAGATTCGCCACCGCACCAAATGTGTCATGTATTATTATTATTTATTCAGACTAAGGCCGAAGTGGCCTATGCGGTATATAAGAGTCTTCTCCATTCGGCTCGGTCCATGGCTACACGTCGCCAACCACGCAGTCTACGGAGGGTCCGCAAGTCATCTTCCACCTGATCGATCCACCTTGCCCGCTGCGCACCTCGCCTTCTTGTACCCGTCGGATCGTTGTCGAGAATTATTTTCACCGGGTTATTGTCCAAAATTCTGGCTACTGGGCCTGGCCCACCGCTGTCGTCCGATTTTCCCGGCGTGAACGATGGATTGTTCTCCCAGCAGCTCATGCAACTCGTGGTTCATTCCCCTCCTCCACGTACCGTCCGCCAGCTGCACCCCACCATAGATGATACGCAGCATTTTCCTTTCGAAAAATCCAAGTGCGCGTTGGTCCTCCATGAGCATCGTCTAGGTCTCGTGTCCGTAGAGGACTACCGGTCTAATGAGCGTTTTGTAGATTGTCAGTTTGGTACGGCGGCGAACTCTATTCGATCAGAGCGTCTTGCGTAGGCCAAAGTACGTACGATTTCCAGCCACTATGCGTCTCCAAATTTCTCTGCTGATATCATTTCCAGCAGTCACCAGTGAGCCTAAGTACACAAATTCTTCTACCACCTCGTTTTCGTCACCACCGATGCAAACTCGCGGTGGGTGGCTCACATTGTCTTCTCTTGAACCTCTTCCTATCATGTACTTCGTCTTCGACGTGTTGATGACTAGTCCAATCCGCTTAGCTTCCCTCTTCAGTCTGATGTAGGCTTTCTTCATCTTCTCAAAGTTACGTGCCATAATATCTATGTCGTCGGCGATGCCAAACAGCTGGACGGACTTATTGAAAATTGTACCACTCGTATTAATCCCTGCGATTCGTATTACCCCTTCCAAAGCGATGTTGAATAGGCGACACGAAAGACCATCACCTTGCCGTAACCCTCTACGGGTTCCGAATGGACTCGAGAATGCCCCTGAAACTCGAATTACGCACATCACCCGATCCATCGTCGCTTTGATCAACCATGTCAGTTTATCCGGAAATCCGTGTTCATGCAGATGGATGCTATAGATGGTCCCGATCGATTGTATCATATGCGGCTTTGAAGTTGATGAATAGATGATGTGTGTGCACGTTGTATTCGCAGCACTTCTGCAGTACTTGGCGAATGGCGAACACCTGGTCCGTGGTGGAGCGTTCGCCCATAAAACCCGTCTGGTACTTGGTGCTAGTCGACGGCATAAAATTTAGGGGAGTTCCTTGTAGGCGGCGTTCGGCAATGTGATTGCGCGGTAGTTGCTACAATCCAGTTTATCGCCTTTTTGTAGATGGGACACTCAACACTTTCCATCCACTCCTGCGGCAAAACTTCCTCCTCCCAAATCTTGGTAATGACCAGTGCAGCGCTCTAGCCAGTGCCTCACCACCGTGTTTAAATAGCTCTCCTGGTAGTTGGTCAACCCCAGGGGCCAATCTCCTCCTGGATTTCCTGGAGATCCGGAGACGGTAAAATTATGTCCTGCGCGCGTTCTCTCAGGTCCATCACCAAACCGCCATCTTCGTCTGCCACATCGCCATTCAGGTGTTCTTCGTAGTGCTGCCGCCACCTCTGGATCACTTCACGTTTGTTTGTAAGAACCGTGCCTAGTGCAGCGGTTGCGGTGCTACCAATGGCGGATCGAATATCTCTCCAGGCATCTTCAAGAGACGCTGCGCCTAGCTGCTCTTCAGTTGGGAGTGCCACTTCCAGCTGCTGCGCGTATTCTTGGGCTAGTCTACCGTCTTGTAGCCGCCCAATGAGCCGACTTCGACGCGTGTTGTACACCGTCGAGAGTTTTGAGCACAGGCATACTGCAACGAGGTAGTGGTCGGATTCAATATTTGCACTGCGGTAAGTGCGGACGTTCGTGATGTCGGAGAAGAATTTACCGCCGATTATAACGTGGTCGATTTGGTTTTCCGTTTCTTGGTTAGGTGATTCATATCTGATTACATTTACACTCTTAGCCTGACGTCTTAGATATTGAGTCGGATTACTTTTGAAAAAAAAAATATGATGGAATTATAAATATTCTGTTTTCTGCTGACATTTCTAACAAAACATTGAAGACGTTTTGTAGAAGAAAACTAAACACGTATTTGTCGACTCAGAATGAAACATTAGGTTTTGAAAACAGCTTTATGATTTTGTTCAGCGGCGCTGCCAAAATTTTCGATAATAAACGACCGTACGAGACAGTATGGCTACCTGGTTCAAGTCTAAATTTATTTCGAAATTTCGCAAAATTTCGTAAAATTACGTTAAAAGCTAGTTTTTTAAGCAAAATTTTTGTAATCAAGAAATCAGATTTCGCCATGCTCAAATTCCGCGGAATTTTGTTTTGAATCACCTAGAACGAATTTTTTTTTCGAAATACCGCATAAGCTTAGTAAAAGTGATGAAACGACAAAAGAAATTCATCAAGCAGATACGATTTTTGTTTGTCTGGAAAGAGGAAAGAGGGGTTGGAGAAAGATGTTTTTCACTACAAACTCCGAAAAAAGATTCTCCTCCGACCAGAAAATCGCTTGATTTCGTCTCATCGAAACGAAAAGTACGAACTCTGAATGTAAAAATTATTTTTCATGGATGTTCCTAGACTATTTTATGGTCTTATGGTAGCGGTTTTATGGAACAGTTAGGTGTTATTTACGGATGATTTAGGCTTGTTGTCTGTACTTTGTATATCTCGGTAAAATATCTTTGCGGTACCCATAGCAACCAATGAAACAAAAACAGTCATGAACTTATCAATAATAGGGTAAAGGATGTATTTTATACCACCCTTACGCGGGCTTTTATTTTAGACCACCAAGAGGAATTTGCACTCAGTGGTCCAAAATATGAGCCGTCGAACTGGTGGTCCAAAATACCTCCCTTATCCTATAAGAAAAATCAAACTTATAAGGTATATTGTAAAAAAAAACAGAATATGATGAGGACGAAAATTGAATTGTCATGTTACTTGTTGTATAATTTAACCCATAATTTCTCAAATCAATCATTTGGTTTATTATCTAAATTAGTTCTGAATAAAAATAGTAAAGTAAAAGGTACATTAGAATATAGCAAAATGGTTAATAGTGACTATTGCAAGATTCATGAGTATTCGCGCTGAAACTATTCTGCTTCCACAGAGTGAATTTATTATCACCAGATAGGCTCTTCGGAATTCGAAAAACAAATCTTCTGTGATCGTACCAATCGCTTGATTGCTGGATCCTGCTTCGAGAGCGCTGACTTCTGCTGCTGCTACGTTCAATACTGACCATGGAGATGAATGTGGCGTGATCGACTACTTATGACTCCCATCACAATAGGGAGTAATAAAATAACATGCGATGATCGTTCCGTTCTTATCAAACTAAAGGAAATGATTGCTTTCACCACTAATGACACAGTTTTTCGGTGTGAAATCGTTCCAAGTCACAGGGGTCGCCGAGGGCAATTAAGTCTTCGTTGATTCGGGTGACTTCATTAGCAGGAGGTTACTATTTTGAATGCACTGATACAGCGAGTAGGCTCGTTCGCAAACATCCTCCGGATCCATTTCCATGTCTTGATAAGCACAGTTGAGAATTTCACCCCGAATTTCCTTGGTCGTAGACACCGAAGCGTACTTCATTTGCCTCACAAGCCGTCCTACGTGGGGGCCACGTTTGTCGTTAAACAGCCCCATTCTGTTCATAATACATTTGATGACACATTTAGCCGAGTCCCGATCGGGGAAGTCAAACAAACCGTAGTCTTCCTGAAGATCGACCTGCATGTCCAAAATTTTGACGCACTTGTTTCGATTCCGCATGAGGTCATCAATCGTCTGTATCCTCCATCCGGCTGATGCCTGCAAAACTTTCGTTTAAGATCCATTTGTCTGTGGATAACAGGCCAAAGCCAATCCTACTTACCGCCGCTATTAAGCTCGTTAACACGATAATAAACACAATCTGCATAATTTGACTGTTTGTTTTGCACGTCTGCTCGCTTACAAGATGCGAATCTTTTTGAGGGGACCGCTGGGACTAACCAGCGAGATTGCCATTCATTGCAATGGAACTTCTCATACTCATGGTGACGCCCGTTGTAGAGCAGTGGTTTCCAGTTACAAATTCAAATCGAGTGTTGAAAATAATCTACAAAAAAAATATAATGGTCAATCATCTTCTTGCCTAACTTGAGTTGTTTTTTGAGTCGACCGTTAATTTTGGTAGAGAATGAAGTGATCCTCTGAACATAGTTTTCCAACCTCTACCGTAGAACCAGCTGGCCACATGCTTATCTCTTTGTTTAGTGTTAGTGCAATTGAAACTGATAAATGTGGCACGTCGGAGGAAGCTGCAAGCACTAACAAATCGATCCATTATGCTCTTTTATGTAAACATGAGAAGCGGCACGTTATCAAATGTGTTGGGAGGTCATTGAAGCCGGGGGATCGTAGAAATTTATTGATGATTGATGGAGATCACCTTAGTGTGCTTTCAAACAATGAAATCCTTAGCGCTGGCTATTTAGCCACCTTTACGATTGCTCAAATCTGAATAAAAATTGTTATGTATGATATCCGATTCCGAGTGTCCAAAAATATGAATGAGTACAAGCAATTATTACGATCTTTCAAATACGCTCACCGTAGTGCTTATCAGGTATACCAGGAAGGCGTTTAAGGTGATCTGAAAACAAATCTCAAGGCTTTTGAAAAACTTGGAAAAAGTGAAGATTTATTACCTAGAATGCACATTATTTTTTTTTTAACTACCATTTATAGCTTTCATTATAACCCTGATTAGTTCACTTAGCGGATTGTACGACAATTCCCCGAAAACCAATTCCCCGAATGCAATTTCACCGAATGTAATTTCCCCGAATGTAACAATTCCCCGAATTCAATTTCCCCGAATGTAACAATTCCCCGAATGTAACATTTCTCCGAATGGAACAATTCCCCGAAAATAAAATACCTCTTGCAAACACATCTTCGCAATCGAAAATAAAAGCAGCGTTCAAATATACGTTCAAGAGTGTCTGGAGATTATCAGATGAATAGCCTTTGATAGTATTTGATGTAGTTGATCTTCCAAGATGTGTTGTTGAACTATAAAGATATCAGAATACAGTGTTTTCTAAGGTAGTTTTTTTTTTCTAAAATAGAATCAAACTGCAAGTCCGATTGAAAGCCTTTTGGTAAATATTTTTCCTATCTTCGGAATCAAACTTCTGTCCTGTACATACCTTCTTCACAGATATAAGGCAATAGTAGATGTTTACAATAAAACGATGTTTCGGAGGTGAACTAGCCTTGGGCTAAAAACCTCTTTAATAAAGATTTTAATAATAATAATATTGTAAACGAAAATAATGCGTTTGCCCAATGGTGAATGTGAATCCTTCTTTAAAAAGAATGCATCTGCTCGGAATAATGCAATGGTAAATGTGTCCTTCTTCAGTGGGTGTTTCACCAAATAACTAATGTTATTATTTGTTCATTTATAAAATGTATATGCCCTGAATATGGTAATGGGGGATGCGGTCCATTCTTGAAAAAAAGAAGGCATTATCTGCTGCATTCTCATTACACCGCGTCTGTCCGGTGATTTAAAGATTCCAGACAAACGAGTTCATTTAAAGAAGGGGCTCCTCTTTGCCTTATACCGGGCAAATGTGTTTATTTGAGGAAGACATTATCACTTCCTTTCCCCAAATACCGGGCGATGCTATCATTTAAAGAAAGCATTATCTCCTACCGTCGTCTTATATTGGACAGACGGGTTCATTTTAAGAAGACATTCCCTTGGCTTTAAACCGGGCAGATGCGTTCATCATACCGAGCAAACTTATTTATTTAAAGAAAGAATTATCTCCTCACTTCGTCTTATACAGACCAAATGCGTTCATTCAAAGAAAGCATTGCCTTCTTTCAGCACATTGTCTTCATCTTCAATTGTTCTACATTCTATCTGAAACTTGGGCTGTTTTCCAACTTAGTGTTCTATTATTATTTACACAGTTATTGAAAGCTTCCCCGTACCTGCCAGTTGCATGATTGTCTTGTGTAGCAAGGACAAGGCATACAATGTGCACAAGGAGCCGAAAATGCCTCCCACCCTAATGGATCTTAGGCCGACCATAGATTCGAACTCGCAACCTCCTTATCGGCAATCATACGCCTTTGCTCGCATGGATTATCACCTTGTGTCGCACTCAAAAAGAAGGGTGATGCATTCGGGGAAATGTTACATTCGGGGAATTGTTACATTCGGGGATTTGTTACATTCGGGGAATTGTTATTCGGGGAATTGTCGTACAATCCACTTAGCGTAAATGGTGCCTTTCGATTGTACGACAATTCCCCGAAAACCAATTCCCCGAATGAAATTTTCCCGAATGCAATTTCCCCGAATGTAACATTTCCCCGAATGTAACAAATCCCCGAAAATAAAGTATTTTTTTGCAAACACATAATTGTCATCGACTATTGGCGCCCGAACAGAGCAGCGTTCAAAGATTTGTTCCAAAGTGCAGAGTGTCTCTTTGGAGATGCCGAACATGATCAAATAAATTACTGTTAAATTATATATCTTATTATTAAATTATAAAGATATTATAATAAAGCGTTTTCCTATTCATTTTTTTTTCTAAAATAGTCGAACAAAGGCTGAATTTATTTGGTGGAGCAGAATCGCGAACAGAAATTCTCTTTGAAAGCATCATGGTAAAAATTTGTGAAATCAAACTCTTGTCCTATGTAAGATCTAACTCTTCTTAAGAAGTTACTGTAATCATGGATATGAATCCTTAAAAAAATAATGCGTATGCCCGGAATAAGGCAATGGTGAATGTGATCCCTTCTTTAAAAATAGTACATCTACTCGGAATAACGCAATGGATTAATTTGATCTCTACTTTGAAAGTAGGTGTTTTTCCAGAATAATGAAGAAGTGAATGTTATTTTTTCTTTAAAAATGTGTATCCACCTGGAATATGGAAACGGTAGATGTGATCAATCCATTAAAGTTAGGCGTTAGCTCGAAATAAGCCAAAGTAAATTAAATTACCTTTTCAGAAGTAGGAGTTTGTCTGCAATAAGGTTATGATAAATGTGGTCTCTTCCTTTGATGTAGACGAGTTTGACTGGAATAGATATAATATATGATATCACATCTAGCAATAAATATCAATTATATAAAAAGAAAAAAATTGACGTGTTCATTCAAAAAAGGCAATATCTCCTTCATTGTCCTTATACTGCGTAAACGCTATCATTTAAGGAAGGCATTATCTCCTTCCTTCGCTTTACTCCAGGCAAACGTGTACAATTCAAGAAGGGTCCATCTACCCTCTTTGTCTTATATCGGGCAAACGTGTTCATTTTAAAAAGGCATTATAACTCGTCTTTCCCCAATACCTTATACCGGAAGACGCAATAATTTTCTTCCCCTTTATCTCTATCCTTCTTCCTTATTTTTCCATTCTCTCTTCCTACATCTCACTTCGTATTTCGCCCTTTTTCGCTCCACACATAACACTTCTTGCATCATATTGTTCACTTCTCCCTTCTTATTCCATACTTTTCACTTCTTAATATGTACTTCCTTCGATTGTACGACAATTCCCCGAAAACCAATTCCCCGAATGCAATTTCCCCGAATGAAATTTCCCCGAATAACAATTCCCCGAACGTAACATTTCCCCGAATGAAACAATTCCCCGAATGCAACTTTTCCCCGAATGTAACATTTCCCCGAATTATTTCCACAGTGCAGATAAAACTAAAACTGAAAAAGGAATCTGCGTCGTTTAACATATAGTCGCATAATTGGCTTTTGACATAGGGGGAAAGACGGCTTTGGCAGGTTTTGTTCTATTATTGGCAGGGGGGTTTTTGTCGACCAAATTTTATGAAATTTGGCCACAATATTCTTTGATATGCAAAGAATGTTTAGGCCAAATTTGAGCCTAGTCAGTCATAAAAAAAGCCCCTGCCAATAATAGAACAAAACCTGCCAAAGCCGTCATTCCCCCTAATTTCGAGTTGCAACAAAAGTGAGGGTCGCGGGACAACTCGCTTAAAAATTGTAAAAAATAAGATGCTGGGTCATTGGGCCAAAGACCATTATGCCGAACCGTCATTGGGCCGAGTAAGAAGTAAGAAGTGAGAAATGAGTAGTGAGTAGTGAAAAGTGAGACGTGAGAAGTGAGAAGGGCGTAATGAGAAGTGAGAAATGAGAAGTTAGTAATGAGAAGTGAGAAATGAGAAGTGAGAATTGATAAGTGAGATGTGAGAAGTGAGAAGCGAGGAGTGAGAAGTGAGAAGTGAGTAGTGAGCAGTGAATAGTGAGTAGTGAGTAGTGGGAAGTGAGAAGTGAGAATTGAAAAGTAGGAAATTAGAAGGAAGTACATAGTAAGAGGCAGGGTTTCGACTTTTCATTTCAATGAGACCAAAGCAAGCGTTTTTCGGGCCAAGGGAAAATCTTGTTTCGTTGTTTATGTTGAGGATCATCTTTCACCCATCAATCTTTTCTCTAGAATTGGCATTGGAAGATAAACGAAAATCTTGCCTGTTATATGAAAATCCTTTTTCGTTTCATGACTTTTACCTCTCACTCACTTTTCGCGAGAATTATCGCAGAACAATTACAAAATTGTATGGCCGCGCCGGGATTCGAACCCAGAATAGTAACAACAATAGCTGTGGGGATGCGCTTACTTTAGCCACACCACCACGCTATCTGTATGAAAGCGTTAAGTTATTTGTTCCACATAAGCTACTACCATTTGCATTGATGATGCCACGAAAAGACTCGAATATGAAAGAAAAAGAGCAAACCAACGTTTGGTGGCAATCGAAGTGAGCGAAACATTGTTTTCACTCACCAGGCTGTTTTTCTTTCCCGAAAAGCGATTTCTCCCCGAAAACTTTCGTGAGGGAAAATCATGTGCTCCTGAGATTGAGTGAGCATTACGAACCCTGGTAAGAGGTGAAAAGTATGGAGTAAGAAGTGAGAAGTAAAAATATGATGCAAGAAGTGTTATGTGAGGAGCGAGAAAGGGCGAAATACGAAGTGAGATGTAGGAAGAGAGAATGCAACAATAAGGAAGAAGGATAGAGATAAAGGAAGAATTAATGCGTCTTCCGGTATAAGGCGAAGGAAAGAGATAATGCTTTTTTATAATCGCTTCGCCCGGTATTAGACGAGTTATAATGCCTTCTTAAAATGAACACGTTTGCCCGATCTAAGACAAAGAGGATAGATGGACCCTTCTTCAATTGTACACGTTTGCCTAGAGTAAAACGAAGGAAGGAGATAATGCCTTCCTTAAATGATCGCGTCTACTCAGTATAAGGACAATGGAGGAGATATTGCCTTCTTTGAATGAACACGTCAATTTTTTTCGGTTTATATAATTGATATTTATTGCTAGATGGGATCTCATATATTATATCTATTCCAGCCAAACTCGTCTACATCAAAGGAAGAGACTACATTTTTCATAACCTTATTGCAGGCAAACTCCTACTTCTGAAAAGGTAAATTCATTCTACTTTGGCTTATTTCGAGCTAATGCCTAACTTTAATGAATTGATCATATCTACCGTTTCCATATACCAGGTAGATACAGATTTTTAAAGAAGAAATAACATTCAATTCTTCATTAGTCTGGGAAAACACCTACTTTCAAAGTAGAGATCAAATTAATCCATTGCGTTATTCCGAGTAGATGCACTATTTTTAAAGAAGGGATCACATTCACCATTGCCTTATTCCGGGCATACGCATTATTTTTTTAAGGATTCATATTCACGATTACAGTAACTTCTTAAGAAGGGATAGACCTTTCATAGGACAGGAGTTTGATTTCACAAATTTTTACCATGATGCTTTCAAACGGAGTTTCTGTTCGCGATTCTGATCCACCAAATAAATTCAGCCTTTGTTCGACTATTTAAAAAAAAATGAATAGGAAGACACTTTATTATAATATCTTTATAATTTAACAATAAGATATATAATTTAACAGTAAGGAAGATCAAGGGCATACAATACTATCAAAGATTTGATCATGTTCGGCATCTCCAAAGAGACGCTCTGGAACAAATCTTTGAACGCTTCGGGCGCCAATAGTCGATGACAATTATGTGTTTGCAAAAAAATACTTTATTTTCGGGGGTTTGTTCGATTCGGGGAAATGTTACATTCGGGGAATTGTTACATTCGGGGAAATTGCATTCGGGGAATTGTTACATTCGGGGAAATTGCATTCGGGAAAATTGCATCCGGGGAATTGGTTTTCGGGGAATTGTCGTACAATCCTTCCTTCTCATTTCTTACTTTTCACTTCTCACTTCTCATGTTTCACTTCTCACTTCCCACTAGTGACTCACTATTCACTGCTCACTAATCACTTCTCACTCCTCGCTTCTCACTTCTCATATCTCAATTTTCACTTCTTACTTTACATTTCTTACTTCTCATTACTCACTTCTCATTTCTCATTTCTCATTACGCTCTTCTCACTTCTCACGTCTCACTTTTCACTACTCACTACTCAATTCTCACTTATTAATTCTCACTCGGCCTAATGACAGTTCGGCATAATTGTCTTGTTGCAACTCAAAATTATGTCAAAAGCTAATTAGGCGACTTTATGTTAAACGACGCAGATTCCTTTTTCAGTTTTAGTTTTATCTGCACTGTGGAAACAATTCGGGGAAATGTTACATTCGGGGAAAATGTTGCATTCGGGGAATTGTTACGTTCGGGGAATTGTTATTCGGGGAAATTTCATTCGGGGAAATTGCATTCGGGGAATTGGTTTTCGGGGAATTGTCGTACAATCGTGCCTTTCTGGTACAATAAAAACAATCGGATTTTGGCCATAACTTTTGTGCCCATAGTCCGACCTGGCTAATTTTCAATAGGAAACAATGAGGCAGGATTCTACGTCGAATGCAAATCGGTTACGAATAAGTTCCTGAAAATGAGTGACATTAATTGTGCTCACACACTCATACACACAGACATCAACTCAAGATCGTCAAGATCGTCCTAAAGAACGTCCGAACCTCAAGATCGTCCTAAGCACCCATCTCTCGAATACTCCAAGTGTTTGCAAGTCCTCCTCGAGTATTGTCCATGTTTCATGTCCGTACAGGACCAAGATTTTTTTTATGTACAGGTTATCCGACTTCGTCAGTAGATGGGAATAACCAGCACGGGAGGGAAACATACATTTTCAGTGCAAAACGTAAGCAAACGAGCATAAATTCCATACAAAAATCCAAGATGGCTGAGTTGGGGATATTGACAAGTCGGATAACCTGTACATAAAAAAATCTTGTACAGGACTACCGGTCGGTACATGACACATTTGATGCGGTGTTGAATGTTTTTTGACCACAGTTTCTTCTGGAGCCCGTAGTAGGCCCGACTTCCACAGATGATGCGCCTTTGTATTTCACGACTCTTACACCCGGCTCTCCGCATGACACCTTCTAGCGCAATGTTGAACAACAGGCACGAAAGTTCATCACCTTGTCTTAGTCCCCGGCGCGATTCGAACGAACTGGAGAGTTCGCCCGAAATCGTCACACAGTTTCGCACACCATCCATCGTTGCTTTGATCAGTCTGGTAAGCTTCGTGTAAGCCGTCAACGAAGCCGGCTTCATAACTTCCTACGAACTCAACTCAACTCAATGGTGACAGACGTCGGAAGATGATCTGGGTTATCATTTTGTAAGCTGTATTAAGGATTGTGATCGCTCGAAAGTTCTCACACTCTAGCTTGTTGCCTTTCTTGTAGATGGGGCATATAACTGTAGAGATTTCTACTCGGGTCTGAGGTAAAGCATTTAATAAATCATTTATTGGCCTACTCTTAATTAGTTACATAAGTCAGATTTCTTTCGTACCTCCGGGGATCGTAGAATACTTTTCTGAAAATAATCCTGAAACGAAACTTATCTTTATAGAATAAATTTATTTATTACCCGAATCATTTCCAATAGCTAACATAGGGTTTGCATTTAGAATCCGCTTGGTATGATTGACATGACGATTACAAATTACTCCGCTTTTCATATTTCTTAGTTGAAGACAGGGTTGCAGAAATCGCTCTCAATAGATAATGAACAACGATAAAGAGAGGCAAAAACTGTTCCGAATCATAACAAGCCATGATAACAAATTTATCAAACTTGTATACAAGGGCGAAAAAACAGAATAGGATAGGAAGCCCCCAAAAAAAATGATGATTCTCGCTTTGTTTTTGCTCATTTCGTGTTGGTTACTGCACAGCTGTGTAGAACAAGTTGAAATGCATCATCAGAGCTAGTGCTTCCCGCATTTGGAGCTTTCTATAAGAAATTTATCATATGACAGCTTGCGAAAAAAGACTCTCGCGGTATGCTACATATCGTATATGTATACAGAGATGATAAGTGAGAGACTTGTTCATTCTCTTTAGGATTCAATCCCTGGTTGAAGACGTGTACCTTCACGTTGTATCACGAGGTATTGATCTGGATTGAACGTTGTTGTTAATTTATTCTTTTTTATAAAAATTTTCACAATCACATAATCTCCAACATCGATATTATTCGGTTTCGCATTACGTTTCAAGTTTGCATACACTCTACCCTTTTCTTTTGATATCTCATCATTATGCCTTGCTTCAGAGATGTCAAATGGTTCAGAGTTTCCTGGTAATTTGTCTCGTTTATTCCATCCAAAAAGCAATTTCGACGGCGAATGTCTTGTGATACTATGAGGAGTTGCTCGATAAGAGTGGAGGAAATCTTGTAAATCGTTACGCCAGTTTCGTCCCATGGTAAAACTTTTCTTGAGAGTTTTCAATAGCGTTCGATTTTGTCTTTCGACTAATCCATTTTGAAAAGCGGCATATGGTACAGTGTGTTTAATATTGATTGCGTTTGTTGTACAAAAATGAGAAAATTCAGCTGATGAAAACGGTTGACCATTGCCCCAAACAATTTCAGTTGGATATCCAAATTTTGCGAAAATTTCTCTCATCTTGGTAATTGCTATACTTTTGCTGTCATACATGTTCGAATAGTGACTTCGACATAACGTGAACAGTAATATGTGATAACGAGCAAATAATAACCGCCTGGAATTTCCATGAAATCTGCTGCTATCTTTTCCCACGGTTTGTCAGGCATGTCAGTCCTTGTTATCGGATGTGTGTCAGGTATTGATACAAGTGCACATCCTGTACTGGATTGTAGGAAATTTTCCACCATAGAGTCCAGTCTTGTCCACCAAACCTTTGATCGTAATCGACATTTCATTGCCGAAATTCCAAGATGAGGTTCGTGAGCCAGTTTCAAAATTTGGTTCTGGAGAATTCGAGGGATTACTATGCGCTGGTCTTTCATCAAAACATTTCCATCAGTAGTCAAACAATTTGCTAGTTTAGAATATCGTGATTCGTGATAAGGTTTTAGACCACCGTCGAGCGGGGTACGGTAGCCATTTCATTTAGTTCTTTATCTGAACCGGTGGCAGTCGTTATTTCATCGAGTGTTACTGCTGTTGGACATACATCATGTTTCGTATGACCCGTTCAGATTCTTCGTCGAAGCTCGGGCCATTATTTAGTACTGATTGGCATAATCGTGATAGAGGATCAGCAATATTGTTTTTACCAGGGCGGTATAAAACTTCGAAAACATAGGACATCAAGCGTAACTTCCATCGTTCAATTCTTGGGGATGGTTTAAGTCGGTGTCCAAAAATCACCGTTAGTAGCTTGTGATAAGTGACTAAATGGAAGAATTTCCCGTAAAGATAATAGTGAAACTTTTCACAAGCTCAAACTAGCGCTAATTCTTGACGCATTCGACAGATAATAACACTGTTTCTGCGTACTGTATCCCGATACTTTGGTTTACACAGCGTACTTCATACCGTTGTTATGGTTTCCGCGAACTTATTACTTTTCCTAACAATCACTGGGTCTTACGTCAACAGTAGACAAACTGCAGAAAACATCCCTAAGTGATTCCGGTACTCTGAAGTGTATAATCCCGGGTCGTGCATTTTACAGAAATCAGATACCATGTTCCGAAATTCCGCGTAAATTCAACCCTAAGAAGTTCCATACATGATACAATCAGGATTACATATACGTTCCATCCCTAAGGAAATTAGAACTTTTTTTTATTTCTCCTTGCGATTACTTACCATAGGCCACGCCATCTGCATGAATCGAAATAGAATTTTTCAGGAAGCGTCCGAATTGATGAAAGCGCTCCTTTTCTACTTTTATCCTCTTCGCCAAAATGAAGAGACGTCTACTCGGGTCTGAGGTAAAGCATTCAATGAATCATTTATTGGCCTACTCCACAGCACGGTATACAGAAAGCAAGGTAGGCTCGTTAGAAAATGTGACGCATATTTCGACGCATGACGTTCGAATGTGACGCATATTTTATCGCCACATGTTGGAGTACAAAAGTAAGCATGCTGCGACCGTAGAGCATCGTCTCGGTCCAGCTTGTGCGAAGATAGCAGTGACGTCACATGATTACATTCAAACTGAATGTTTACATACGTGATGAGTCTGCCTTGTTTTTTTGTATGCCGTGGGCCTACTCTTAATTAGTTACATAAGTCAAGTGTTGCTTAGATCCTGCAATAACCCCTTCCCTCCACTCCACCGGTAGCTGTTCAGTTTCCCAAATTCTGACTATCATTACGTGCAGGCAAGTGGCCAGCTTTTCCGGGCCCATCTTAATGAGCTCAGCTCCGATACCATCCTTACCAGCAGCCTTATTGGTCTTAGCTGTTGGATGGCATCCTTAACTTCGCTCAAGGTGGGCGTTGGTTGGCTTCCATCGTTCGCTGAACTGACGTACATAGTCATATCTTCCGCTGCCTTGATTTTCACTGCCTGTACTCTCAGCGCCATTCAAATGATCCCCGTAGTGCTGCTTCCACCTTTCGATTACAACACGTTCGTCCGACAAGATGCTCCAATCCTTATCCCTGCACATTTCAGCTTGCGGCACGAAGCCTTTGCGGGATGCGTTGAGATTCTGATAGAACTTGCGTGCTTCTTGAGAACGGCACAGCTGTTCCATCTCCTCGCACTCCGTTTCTTCCAGGCGGCGTTTCTTCTCATGAAAAAGGCGAGTCTGCTGTCTCTGCTACCGCCTATAACGTTTCACGTTCTGCCGGGTACCTTGCTGCAGCGCGACCGCTCGCGCTGCGTCCTTCTCCTCCAGAATCTGTCTGCACTCTTCGTCGAACCAATCGTTCCGTCGACTTCGTTTCACATACCCGACGTTGTTCTCCGCTGCGTCGTTAATGGCTGCTTTGACTGTATTCCAGCAGTCTTCAAGAGGGGATGCTGCGCGTATGCAGTGGCAACGGTCGGCGGTACCGAACATTGATGATGGCGGATAGTTTTGGGCGCAGCTTAACCATCACCATATAGTCAGAGGCTATGTTAGCGCCACGATATTTCCTGACGTCGATAATGTTGGAGAAGTGCCGTCCATCAATCAGAACGTGGTCGATTTGTGATTCTGTCTGCAGTGGTGATCTCCAGGTGTACCAATACGGAAGGTTGAGTTAGAAGTAGGTACTACGAATGGCCATATTCTTGGAGGCGGCGAAATCAATTAGTCGTAGGCCGTTTTCGTTCGTCCGCCGGTGAGCACTGAATAGTCGGTCTAAACTCCTCCTCTGGCCAATCTTAACGTAACGTAAAATTCACTTGATATGGTAATGGAATACTAGTTGCGAAAACATAATTATTTTTAGTAAAATGACTAGAAAATTTACTATCTTCATATCTCCCTTGTATTCAAATCGTTACAATTACAATTACACATGAAAATAGTTGGTCAGAATACCTTTCAAACTGATGCAGTGCTGCTATTTTATCTTTTTTTATTACCACAAATATCGAAAACATACTCTTACCCCACGCGCACTCTTGTCCCACTCTACTCTACTATGAGTAATCTACTTTTTTGATCCAAAATTTACAAAAATATTTAATATAAAAGGAAAATAAGACCACTGGAAACGCTACGTATAACCAACACCCTTAATATTGCATAGTGGATTCTGCATCACCACTGGTTTCGTGCAAGTATGGGATGTATGTTTATCACTTGCATGTTCAACATTGCAAGCCATGAATATTGAATGAAACTTTGTGTAAAGCATCCATCTTCTGGAGAGTAGTGGAAATAATATAAGAATATTCTGTTTTGTTTTTGGTGGTTACTCGATTATGAGTATTTACAAAAGATATTTTAGTTACTAGATAAAGATTGTCGCTGTCCGGAACATCTTTTGCTGGCGAGGATAGGGGAGCTAAATGTCAAAGAAGGAAAATCCATACGATTTGACAGGTATGTACCACACATGTTTCGGACAGCAGAACAAAGGGAACAGTAGCGACAATCTTTATCTAGTAACTAAAATATCTTTTGTATTTACTTTTGAAAGATGTTGAGTCTTGCTTGAGAAACTAAAGTGAAAACGAAACTTATGCTGTTTACATCAATTACAAGTGTTTGTGTTCATCCGATGGCATACCTATCTGTCGCGAAAATAAATTTCATTTAAATGTTGAAGCGATGTAAACATATGTAGGCGAGGAGGTTCGGTTGTGGGCACCCCTATGTATCTTTTGACAGATTAAAGATGCTGTCATTCTGACAACCGTCATTTGTTTGCTATAATAGCACACACTCAAATTCAGTTTTCCAGCTCGGTAATATTATTTACAGATTTAATTCGGTAAAAGGAAATTTAAACCGAGACCTCAGTTATTTGAAAGAAGTTTGCTGATTTCTGTAATTATTGTTACTGATCTCTCAGTAATTCGAATTAATATACTGGTTTTCGGTATTATAAATTACCGAACAACTTTGTTCTAAGAAAACACCCCGTACTTGTCAAAAATATACTGATCGTTCAGTAAAAATTAAAGCGCTTAACTGAATACCCGGTAAAATAAGTACCGAGCCCTCGGCTTAGATCACGTGCCGCTCCGACGCCATATTAGTGAAGGAAACTCCAGATTTTCGATTTAGTTGGAGGCAGTGGCGCCGGGAGTGGGTGGGACAGGTAGGACATGTCCTACGCATGAATTTACCTGGGTGGGACAGTCAAAGCATTGTCCTACCCATGATTGTGGTAAGAACATATGAAGTTATTTAATGGCAAGAATCCAAACAATAATCATAGATGTTTTTGGGATCCTAAAGCAATGGACTACTGATTGTTGATTAGGACTTCAGGCACTTTTAAATCCCTAAAGCGCTCAAAGATGTCTAGGTTTTACAGAGGTTAAATAGAAGTTGTTGAAATCTGCAAATGCGATTAATTAAATATTTTAGAAGTTATCATAAAGCACGATTTAATGGATTATTAAAAGGCTACGGAAAAAGTCCTCTTCAAACCTCAAAAGATCTATTGAAATCAGAGGAATCAGAAACATACCGAAGACTGCTCTTAAAGTGTTCTGAGCTCCGAAAACAGAAGCTTGTAAATATATTCGATAATCGATAATGGAAAAGCAATCTTTCTCTTAAAAATCGAGGAAATTTTATCAATATTAAATATTAAATATTCAGGCCACAAGAACTTTTCAAGTTCTGATTATTTTTAGAATTGATTATAATGGAAGCATAACTTTTCCATTTTGAAATGGATTCCATATGAACATGGTACAGTTATGCTTTCAGCGGCACTATAGGTAAAATTTGCATTGATTTCTCAATACCAGAACTGTTGCCCAAATCGGAGACATGATCGGTGGTCTAGCGGCTATCGTTTCTGCCTATGAGCAGGAGATAATGGGTTCGATCACAGGCTCGCGCTCGCCCTTTCCTATTCTGTATACCTTAGTTCTTTCTGTGTTTCACGTTCTACCAAAACGATTCCTACCGTTACAGCTTTCACACTAACAGTTCCAAAATTTCCCATGGCATCGATGGGATGACGTAGAGTTCTCTGCTCCTTTATTAAGTATAGGTGTCCCAATTAACCATTCTTTTCCCTCTAGCATTCACAAGAACGGGGCCAGGATAGATCTCGACTGTTGAAGAGTGCCTTGCTTCCAGTGATCAGTCCAAAATTATTATTTGTGTTAACGGATGTAAGTGACAAAATAGTCTTGTAACGCCTGCGAATCGATTAATGCTACTGTTAATCACTTGTCATAAGACGAGTTTGTACAATCCCATTTAATTCCACCACTTAATTGTACCTTGACAGATACGTATTTCGACCTTCAGATACGTAAGGTCGTCTTCAGTGTCTCGTACTTGACCCGACTGTTAATACCAGTTGCCCAAATCGGCATTTCCTATTTGTCCTACCCACGACTCGGAATGTGGATGCGCCTCTGGTTGGAGGATTCTATAAGATTTCTATAAGTGATTTGTTATATTTGTCTCGAAATGGTTTGTGCAGTACATAGACAAAACGAAATGTTCAACGGGTGAAGTTTAAATCATATATCAGGTTAGTTCAAACGTTTTTTGTGCATCTAAATACTGTTTGATAATTCCTTTTCTTCAATTCCAGACAAAGGATTGCATTTCTTCGCCATTTCTTCTCGCGGGATTAGCCATTTGATCAGGAATATTTATAATGTTTTAACAGAATGGGTGATCAGTGAAGTACTTCGTTTGTAGTGCGCTAATCAAATTTGGTGAAGTGCGCAGAACTAGTAAAGAGGTTGACTGTGCGGATTGCTGAAAAAAATGTAATTGACTAGTCATCCATTTCGGTTTTAAACTTGACCGAGTTGTACATATTATATGCTTGATAATAAATAAATTCTACAAATAGCTATAAATAGTATTAAAATTAAAAAATACTGAAATGTTCTTATGTTTTATTTTAATATCGAAGAAAACACAGAAATCTATGAATACAATTCATTCGGTATTTTTTATTACAGAAGTCGGCACTACTTTTTGCAGATTACTCGGTTTTGCTTTACCGAGTGCTCAGTAATAATTGACATTTCGCCACGAGCACCACGAGAACCGAGACCTCGGTAATTAGTTGAGCTGTTTTACTGAGGTGGGAACCGAGAGCTCAGCTGTTGAGAAATCGGTAATCTGATTACCGAGCCCGGTAAATAAAATTAAGTGTGCATGATGTTTTGTGCTCAATATCAAACCGGATGGGCATCTGTACTTTGAACTAGAAACAAATAAATTTTTCGTGCAAGAAAAACAACATGAAAGTTTTTTTTTGCCCTTTTTCAAAGTGTCATAAATTAAAGGATTTAATTCAAAAAGTGAGTTCTAAAGCAGACCCCACACGACGGAAAAAGTTTGACAAACTCTTGATTATTGAAGAAAAAGATTGATCGTGTGAGTGCGAACCCAAAATATTGAAGTAAATATTGAGGGAAATCAGAAAAGTTTGATAATCTTTTCAATATTTGCCCCCCCCGCAGTTTGCCCACAGGAGTCCATGACGGTTGAGTGTGGGCGTGTTTTGTGCGTTATACCGCTATTTGATTCATATTAGTTCAAGAAAAAAATTAGTTTTTCTCCAGCTACGGCCATGCCGGCTAACCAGTGAAAATATTGAAGAAAAGTTTGATGAAAAGTTTGACGAAAAAAGTATTGTCAATATATGCCTCGTGTGAGGTCTGCTTAATGCCTATTTACACAGTAAATTTAATCTATTTTGAGGACCAATGTCGATTGCCATCAAAATTTTAGCGCGATTTTTTTTTTCTTCTCGTTCTAAAAAGGCTGCGAAATTCGGTTGTGGGCACCTTTATTGGTTCGGTTATGGGCACCCTCATTTTATTGATAAATCATTCAATATCGTTTTACTTGTCCCTTAACTTATTTTTAATAACGTTTGAAGGCAGTTTTTATAATTAGTTTGACATAATTGTTCGAAATAATGAGTTTCTTGGGGCATGTCTAGTCATTATACACACACTTTTTGGAACAAAGCGTTGACCGATTTGCTTGCAACAAGTTGCATTCGACGGGGAATGCTTTCCCATTGTTTCCTATTGAAAATTGGTCAGATCGGACTATAGGATCAAAATTTATGGCCAAAATATTATTTTTTGAAATGAACGAGAAAGGCACTATTGCCGCTAGGGTGATTAATCAGGATTTTTTTGACTGTGATGCATATCAATAAAACGTAAATCAATGAAAATTAAAACCCATTTACCTAAAGTGCTATTTAGACCTTTCTTATGTGATTTTTTCAACATCCTCCTTAATGCACCGAGGGAGGCATCATCACTGCTAGGTGAATTGATTTGAGTTTTTTTAGCGTCTCCTGGCTTTTAGAATGAATAAACTATTCCTTGTCTTTAAATCTGGGTGGTTTTTATTCATGCTTCTTTATTTTTAGCTAAGTTTTCAAGGGTTCCCACAACCGAACCACGAAATGAAAATGTCCAAAAATGTCAAATTTTCTAAATTGTCAATATTTTTTTGAAAATCAATGAAATCATATTAATTTCTTTGCTAGTAGTAAGGTTATAAGTTTAGCTTTCGATTGCTATGCAAATGTCGACATAAGATCAACCAGGGCCAAAGTTATGGACCAAACCCAAAGGGTGCCCACAACCGAACCTCCTCCGCTACATCGAGATTGCATGCAATAATGATGATTTTTAACTATGAATTGCGTAGTTTATTGCGATGTACCTTCATGACTTTGTATCAGGTCGTTTACACGATGACTTTTTGCAGTAGAAGAGAATATGAGAGCGCTACAAGTTAAAAGCGATTGGAAGTGATTAGCCCATGATCAAGCCCAGTGGAGAAAGATACTCTATTCGGCGTGGGCTCATCAAGGAGAAGATCTAACTTATCAAATATATTTATTTACTTATTTATTCAACTTTATCTTCTTGATACTTACACCCAACCAGCGGATGGCAGATTTTAATACAGTTCTGCATAAGAACCTTACAGAAACTGTAGAAAAATTGAGCATATACAATTTCGGAAGATTTTAATACAATTGTTGTATTGAAATAATACAGATTTGTGATACACCCAATAGTTTTTTACACGATTGGTATTCTTTCATTTTCCGGTTAACTTGATTTTTCGCAGCTTTTCAAATACCACCTGAATTTTCTTTGATTTTTTGTGATTTTTTTCATGGGATTAACTCATAGTTTCATTAACGCTAAACGTCTTTATCGACTGAAAACCACCCGTGTAATGTAATGTGAATCAGATACGGCTAAGCGGAATCCATCAATCTTTGGACGTAATCTATGATGTCCTGATAATAAACTAGAAAGTAATGTAATAGTTTCAGTTCTATAAGCCAGAGTAAAAAAAACTGCATACCATATTGTGTCAACAACTAATTTCTATCAATTAATCAGACCAGTGTGTAATAAATCCTACATGTTTCTTAAGGTTTATATATCCAGAGAGTATTCGACTACATTCCTAGAAGTATCCTTTTTTATGTTTTCAACAGAATCATCTCGAGAAATCCCATTTCACTTGCACTGCCAAATTGTCTTCTACTCTGCAGTCGATCACGGATGACTGCCCATCAAAGCGGTACGTATGCCCAAGATTTTTTTTTATGAATGCCTTTCTTTTTAGCCAACCCCCTGGCCATGCTTGCTTACCAGTGAAAGTTAAATTGTTATCTGAACAAGACCTTTCCTCCCCCTTCTGTCTCCTGTTTCTCGGCAGAATCAGGACTACTGTTGCCTTTGGTACCGAGCCCGTGTTCTCGCCTGGCAAAGCTAGCTATTTTAGCTACAGAGAAGCTAAGAGGTTTCTGTTTTGATTCGCATGAACGGAATTCAATTTGGTTGCGTGGGAACTTATGCGTGCGAAAAGGAAAATTTGTTTATTTTGGAGATGAACTGTTAGATTAAATCAAGGCAATTCATAAGGTGGGTATGTTACGACAAGCCATATATTCGCCCTTTCGTTTTATATGTTTTACGCAGGTGAAGAACGATTTGAAATTAGTGTAATATGCTTCAGTACGCCTATACATTATTACTAATACATTACTCTTATGATAGCCGCTCTTGATGCTTAAGTTTTTTTTGTGAAAACTTTATTTAGATTTGTTTATACAATATAATATACAGAGACTTTGTTTATCAGTAGTAATATGAAAAATTGTCTACACTTCGCATTCTAAATGAAATTTCAACGCACTTATGTCTATTTCGTTATTACACATTGTAATAAAGATGACATAGTTTATAAAGTATTTCATTCATTTGATTTTCTCGATTGCATTTGCATAACAGGAAACATTAAGTCTTCGATAGTAAATGTATTTAACGGGCTTATTGTTTTCAATAATTGTTGTAAAGTATTCCAAGCTAACGCTACTCTAGAACATTTGTAATTTTGTGCTGTAAGTTTTCAGTATTTTGATTGCAATGTAGACATCTTGGCGAGTCTGATCTTTGCATTCTGTATAACAATTCTTGGTGCTCTAGTTTACCATTAACTAATAAATAGTAGATTGTTTTTTTCTTTTGATGTTAGATTATTGAAATTTATGTTATGCCAAACAGCACACCAGTTAATAGTTGGGAATGCTATTACTATCTTAGGTAAATCTAATTGTTCAACATAATACTTAGTTATGGAGCTACTTGATACATTTTCTTTGATTTGAGTTGGAAGATATACAATTTCCTGACATGTAGTTTTCAAACATGGAGCATTTGTTGGAATTATTGATAGATTTGGAGGATTTCGTGATTGCATGATGAAAGATGCATAATATGGAATGCACTGAGTTTCTTGAAGATGGCGACTCGTCAATAACGTTTTTTTTCTGGAATATTCAGAGTCAGTCCCCCTTTATCGTAAAGCAAGGATATTTGCGTCATGGGAATTCGTATAGATTGGCCACTCCATAAAAATGATCCCATAAGAGACGAAATGTATGTGTTTAAAAGCTCTACTTTTTGATGAAGTTAATTTTCTTATTTTGTGGAGCCATAAATGTTGGGAGAACTTTGTGACTGTTGCTTCCCAGTTCAGATTTGTCATTAATCTGACCGAATTAGTAAACACTATCCCTAATATTTTGATTCTATCAGTAGAATGTATCCATGCTAGACCAACATTTGAAAAGGGCGTAACAGCCAAATTTTATTCCTTCTGATTCTTCGTCTACATATATAGCTTTATATGTGGACAAAGAATCAGAAGGAAATAATTTAGGCTGTTACGCCCTTTTCAAATGTTGGTCTAGCATGGTACATTATAGTGGTCTTGCTCTCTGTAGTAACCAACGTCTACTGAAAAAGTTTTGACGTAGGACTTACGTCTCTCTTTACTATACCGGGTATCATTTCAAAATATTTAAATCGACCGCGTTACGCTGTGTTGAAAGACTTTAAACGTTAATAGCGAATGTCTCAGTGGACGAATTTCTGCGGTAAGCCCCTCAATCGACAGATTTCAAGGATGCCTTCCATGTCCATGCTTGAAAAGACCCGAAAAACTTGTTTCAATAGGCATGAAACTGTTTTCAATGAAAAACATTGAGATCAAGGGAACCTATAAATATGGGTACCGCATAATTCTTGCATCATTCCATTACCACGTTCTGATTGGTGCAGACACCAGCGAATGAGCAGCCGCTGGGTCTGCCGAGAAGCCATAAAATAGCGCAACGCGATTTTTTCCTTTCATTCTGACCGGGACAAGCGAAGCAACCGCATCATCGTTGGAACAGCACTAACACCTTTTAGCAGGGAATGAAGTCTGCACCGACCGCTTTTTCGGCTCGACACCATCGAAGCGACCATCATCAGCCGAAACCTAGCCAGTACACACGCTAACTCTCACCTACTCAGTGACTGAGTAAAATTGTATTGCTCTCTCTTTCTATCCCACGGAAATTTTACTCAGTTTCCGTCAAAAGCAGGACAACTCAAAACTATGAGTAATCCTGCTTTTGACGGAAATTGAGTAAAATTTCCGTGGGAAGAAAAGAGATGGCAATACAATTTTACTCAGTCACTGAGTAGGTGAAAGTTAGCGTGCATCAGCAATCCACCCTACAGACCCGACAAAGCAGCAATGCTGAGCAGATACCGGCAGCAGCAGCAGAGTCGAGCCGAGACCGGCCGGCATCGGTGCTGAGCCGAGACAGCAGCAGCAGAGTCGAGCCGAGACCGGCCGGCATCGGTGCTGAGCCGAGACAGGCTGAAGAAAAGCCACATGATGCAGCATGTATGTCCAAAAAACAAACGGTTCTTCAGAGAGCCAATAATAGAGATCAATATCAATGCTTTCAATACCCTTCGGGATAGAAATTGTACTTGGGTGCCAAATCCAATATTCTAGAGATAAAATTTTATGCGTGATTTTCATAAATAGTGTCAAAACTAACAGTGGATAATTTTTCTGATTTAACCGCGAAGTGGACGAAGGACTTCGCTTGACCATGCCTTTAAAGATTCATAAGATGTCCAAATCTCTCACATAATCTTATTTGGATAAAAAAACACCTATAACAGCTCAAACATTAATAAACTATCAATCGAGTTTTCATCAAATGTTGGATTTTTTGGCATTGATAAAAAAATATGTAGATAAATTGTTTGATACTGACCGCACACAAAGCGAACGTGACTGAATGATCGTCCCATGTTACCAATTTTAAATCTTATCATCCGAAATCCCATGTCCGGGTGTTTCCTTCCTTCTACTACTAACAATGTTGTCTCAGAAAAGAACACGTACTTCCCACCTGAACTGCAATTCTAAGCTCGCTTGCCCGGCTTATTGGCCTGTATCCAGCGAAAAGTCCCGTTAGGAAATAGACGCCAGCAGCGAGCAACAAGCGTCACTCAGGCAAATTGACTATCGAATATCATAATTCAGCCTTTTGGAAATTTGCCACAAGTTTTGAACTTGAAAAAATTTCTCGAATAATGACCATGTGCTTAATGGCAGACAATAATTAAAATGTTTGATTCATTCATGATTACGCATACATGTGATTTCCAAATCGTTTTTCGGTTGTATCGAGGACATCGAGGGAGTATGAAAAAACAAGTGGTGTCGAACGCATTCTATTATGTCTTCGAATCTAGAAAAAAAAGTTGCTCAACTCATTTGAATTAAACTGTTCACTTGCAATTGCTAGCGAAATTAAAAATTTACTGTTGCTGTTAAACACTTATTATTCACAGTTAACACTTGAGAAATCTTCAACTCAATATTCTCTTCAGACTCCCTCGATGAAAAATTCAACCGCACGACTTGAAGAACTTTACAATTTGTGAGAACATAATTCTCTTGGCTGAAGCTCTTCCTTCCAATTAGGGTAACTTAAAATGAACATGATGTGTTTCATAAAATGCTTTATGATTTCCTTCAAATCAACTTTGAACAAAACATGAAATGTGTCTTATGAAATTCGTTACACGCAACTAATGAACGACATACGTCCCAATAATGAAATATGAAGAGCTCAGGATGAAAAGTATAAGAGACTTATGTTTCAACGATTTTCAATAATCCTGTAGATTCATAATTTCTGCCTTATGTATTTCTTATGTTTATTTGCCTGAGTGTAAAAAAGAAGAAGCCCTTCTCGAACGCGTTGATGATGATGACGCTTTGGCTGTCAAAGAAGCGGGATAAAAGACACTAGCTGATTGGCCCACCAATTGGGAAGCAGAGAAGATTCAAAATAAGGTATAAAAGAAAAGTGCATTCGCTCGCAGAGCATTCAGTCTTTTTTATACCATCACTAGAAATTCGCGGTTATTTGAAAAGATCGTTTTCTTACTTTTTACACTTAGCCGAAGCAAACAGCCTTTTTCAAGGCTCTAAGAGTTAAAAATAATGTTCTCCTTCAGTCGCTATCGCACGGATTAGAAGGCTCTTCAGTGGAAGGGCTGAGATACAGTCTACACACCAACAAATAATTAAATTTACATTGCCTGTAAATTACAAATCATGTAATAATAAAGTGATTGAATCGAAAATCTGATTGAAAATCAAGTAGGTTTTTATAATTGCTGTAATAATAAATTGATTGAAATTGAATTCGATTGAAAATTGAGTGTATTTTAATGCACCTAATTAGAGCATCGAAAAACACATAATTTTAAATTTTATTCTACATGATTTTAAAGTCCAGTGTATTTTTCAACAGCTGGTTTAAAAATAAATGGAAATCTGTTAAATTTTCAATCAAGATTAATTTAATTTTCAATCATCGTGTAAAATTATTGTAGCATAAGAAAAATAGATGACGGATACCGCAAGAGCACTCTGGTTTTTCTCACTCAGTGAGGTGGTGCATCATTTTTTGTGTTACGGCATGGTTAATAGTTAAATGGTGCATAGTTAAAGTGTTTTGAATATTCAATTTCGGAGAGTGGATTATTATGCAAATCTTTGGATTCGCTTGAAAGGCAAATTGCGCTGTATCTTGTGATTCGTTGAAGCAAAGTGTTAAGTCAATGGCAGAACATATGACCAAACATTTGAATACCGGACACCAAGTAATCTCCCTATTCCGATTTGTCTAATTTTGAAATGAGAGGCTGATATTACTGCAATTATTAAGAAATGTGTCGTGTAATTGCATGATTGAATAATAAATAAATTTATAAAACACGATTCAAAGCTATTTTATTAATTAATACGATTCCTTTCTTAAGATAGACTATTTCGAAGAAAATTTCCGTTCTGGGAGAAAAAACATTTGACCAATGTACGATACCTTCATATCGCTCGTTAATACTCCAGACCAATACTTGAAAACTGTATATCAGCCAAAATGTGAAGATATCAGTTCTTCGTGTATGTATATTGAATGAAAAATGTTACGCCCTTTTCTAATGTTTGCCCAAATCCATTTGAATCCCAAGATTTTTCTGCAGAAAGCCCAAATCTACAAATGTATAATGAAATGTATAATTACACCATCGTTTAAAATTACACGATCATGTAAAATTAAACGATTGCAAAGATTAAATTGAAACTACGTGTCATGTAATTTCACATGACTACATTTTCAATCCGTGTAAATTTAATATCTGACTCATTTTTGCGTTTATTTTCATGCTCCAAATATGTGCATGAAAATAAACGTAAATTTACAGGAAAATTAATACTGTGTACATCCCCATGCTGAGCCAACTTGTGGTTTATTTCAGGCAGTCCTTCAGTGGGAAGGTTGGAACTGTCGAGGCAAATATTTCGTGACCGGACAAATACTTCCTGAGTTTTGTTGATGATTCTTGTTCGAGGTAGATTTGATTTCTGTGTCGGTTTGATGAGAAGATTTTGCCAAGGAATGGTATGCAACGCCGATTATTTATCCAAAATAGTTGATGTGAGAAATTTGGACATATTATGTATCTTAAAGGCATAGTCAAGTCAAGTCCTACGTCCACTTAGCGGTTATGTCACAGACATTACCCACTGTTCGTTTTTTTATTCTACCACTAGACCGCCACCCGATGATTCGTTGCTACGGACGCCGGCTGGTACACTCTCTGTGAAATCTTGACCGCAAATGACGCGCTGCTGCTGCTGCCATGACCGCCATAGACGCCACCGAGCCGGTCATTGTTCTTCCGCCACTAAGCCGGTGTTACTGGGACCGCTTTCAGACAGTTCACGCTCCAGCGGTCCACTGCCGTGAAATCTACAAAGGAAAATGACACGCGCGCAATACCGGTTTTCTTTATTTCAAAAGTTGCGTACCTTACATCATTGGTTGATTCTAAAATTTTTATCGGACTTGAACTAAACTACGTGAACTGAAATTTTCAATAGTTTGGCGTAAAAGATATTTTAGTTACTAGATAAATATTGTCGCTGTCGTCGCTGTCCGGAACATCTTTTGCTGGCGAGGATAGGGGAGCAAAATGTCAAAGAAGGAAAATCCATACGATTTGACAGGTATGTACCACACATGTTTCGGACAGCAGAACAAAGGGAACCGAAGCGACAATCTTTATCTAGTAACTAAAATATCTTTTTTTGGCGTTGATAATCAATAATTTGAATACAAAGACAAAGGTGCTGTTTGAACGAGATGGCGCCACAACATTTAAAGTAAAATGAATTTTCTTGTATGGACAAATCATTCGTTCTCATCAACTACGCATTGCATCAATATGAAAGCTATGTCAAAAAGCAACAAATAATTTTTAGATTTTTTGTACCCACGACTTGCTTTACAGTTCTATAAACAATAAAAGATATTTCATTGTACCTCCATACTAAATTCTAGCTCTATACTTTCAATTTCTTCAAGACTGTTCTCCACCTCTTGTGTGTGGAAGGAACATTGAAAGCTTACGATATCGAACAGCAGATGTCACTAGTGTATATGCAATATTACATTGATACAAACACGCAGCAACACCACCTCACTATGGGGAATCAGGTGGCCGAAAATAAAAAAATCGACTTTTTCTGATTCGTAATTCAAGTTGACCTACTAAATGCTAATGCTTTGGAGCATTAAACCCCAGCATATCAGCACTCTAAGCCATATGGTTATCAAGATATAGGCATTAGAGCCAGACACTTTTTAGTTCTTGAAAAATCAATGCATTATTCAACTGTCAATATCTTCGGCTACAGTAGCTCTTTTCCAACTCTTTAAAAAGTTTCTGAAAGCTTGTTTCATGGACTTGCGAAGAACGGGTTAGTTATGGGAAAATAGGTAGTGAAACATCCGAAAATGACCCGAAGAAAAAATTTTTTTTTCATACAGAAAGTTCCATACAAAAAAAGTTTCTCAAAGTTTCGCTTAGCGACTACCACTACGACTTTCTTTGGACCTCCCAGAAGGCATTAAAACAAATTCCAGCTGCTTATGGCTGCAAATCTGCGATTCCGATCACTTTTTCGAAAAAAAGTCATTAATTTTGAAACATTAATGTAATTATTCTCATAATACACGGCAGACTGTGATGGGCTGGATACAAATCCCATGCGTTTGACAAAAGAGCATCAAGAACAGTTAAAATAGAGATAGTAGATAACACGAAAAGTGTCGTAGGCTTCGTGGTAGGCCGTGTACACGATAGCTTATGCAGCTATATGATACTCCATTTGGCGTAGGCTCACCAAGAGGAGGCAACTCATTACACTATCCAACAAAATTAAACTTTTTTTCGCTCCCTTCAACCATTTTTAATGTACTCAATAGATTTTTTTACGCTGATTTCAGGTACGTATTCAGATTTTCTGTAACACGTCCAGTTTTTGAGAAAAACGCATTTTAATTCACGAAAGTACGTATTTTCATAGAAATTTGGTTTCTCTCCTCTGCAAAACGGAATTTCGGCTCCTCACTTTCAGAATAAAGTTTGAATTTTGTAGAATGGGCCTTGTAGAATGCATGTGGGTTGTTGGATTTTATTTGGCACGTTCATTTGTTGTGAAAAACGGAATTTAATTCACAAAAGTACGTATTTTCATAGAAATTTGGTTTCTCTCCTCTGCAAAACGGAATTTCGGCTCCTCATTTTAAGAATAAAGTTTTAATTTTGTAGAATGGGCCTTGTAGAATGCATGTGGGTTGTTGAATTTCATTTGGAACGTACATTTGTTGTGAAAAACGGAATTTCATTCACAAAAGTACGTATTTTCATAGAAATTTGGTTTCTCTCCTCTACAAAGCTGAATTTCGGCTCCTCACTTTTAGAATAAAGTTTGAATTTTGTAGAATGGTCCTTATAGAATGCATGTGGGTTGCTGGATTTCATTTGGCACGTTCATTTGTTGTGAAAAACGAATTCCATTCACAAAAGTACGTATTTTCATAGAAATTTAGTTTCTCTCCTAAGCAAGGCTGAATTTCGGCTCCTCACTTTCAGAATAAAGTATGAATTTTGTAGAATGGGCCTTGTAGAATGCATGTGGGTTGTTGAATTTCATTTGGCACGTACATTTGTTGTGAAAAACGGAATTTCATTCACAAAAGTACGTATTTTCATAGAAATTTGGTTTCTCTCCTCTGCAAAGCTGAATTTCGGCTCCTCACTTTCAGAATAAAGTATGAATTTTGTAGAATGGTCCTTATAGAATGCATGTGGGTTGCTGGATTTCATTTGGCACGTTCATTTGTTGTGAAAAACGGAATTCCATTCACAAAAGTACGTATTTTCATAGAAATTTGGTTTCTCTCCTCTACAAAGCTGAATTTCGGCTCCTCACTTTCAGAATAAAGTATGAATTTTGTAGAATGGGCCTTGTAGAATGCATGTGGGTTGTTGAATTTCATTTGGCACGTACATTTGTTGTGAAAAACGGAATTTCATTCACAAAAGTACGTATTTTCATAGGAATTTGGTTTCTCTCCTCTGCAAAGCTGAATTTCGGCTCCTCACTTTCAGAATAAAGTATGAATTTTGTAGAATGGTCCTTATAGAATGCATGTGGGTTGCTGGATTTCATTTGGCACGTTCATTTGTTGTGAAAAACGGAATTCCATTCACAAAAGTACGTATTTTCATAGAAATTTGGTTTCTCTCCTCTACAAAGCTGAATTTCGGCTCCTCACTTTCAGAATAAAGTATGAACTTTGTAGAATGGGCCTTGTAGAATGCATGTGGGTTGCTGGATTTCATTTGGCACGTTCATTTGTTGTGAAAAACGGAATTTAATTCACAAAAGTACGTCTTTTCATAGAAATTTGCTTTCTCTCCTCTGCAAAGCTAAATTTCGGCTCCTCACTTTCAGAATAAAGTTTGAATTTTGTAGAATGGGCCTTGTAGAATGCATGTGGGTTGTTGAATTTCATTTGGCACGTACATTTGTTGTGGAAAACGGAATTTCATTCACAAAAGTACGTATTTTCATAGAAATTTGGTTTCTCTCCTCTGCAAAGCTGAATTTCGGTACACCTTTCTACATAACTGGTACCAAATAGATTTTCGTGAAAAGTTCCTGCTGTTTAGAAAATCTGCGTTAGATGTCTTTCGCCATACAAACTTCAGGTGGTTAACTCATGCTGGCTATTTTTACATATACGTTAGGGACTGGATACGGCAGTGGCGGGTAGGAAACCAACCACTGTATTTGATTCATTGATTAATATATTAGTTTTGAAAATCCATCGAAAGATAAAGTTTGAACTCTTATATGATTTCGTGACGTGACGAAAATTTTCATTTTGCATCCTGTATCCGAGCCCTCCCCTTAGACGTAGTTAACGTCGAAAAAAAAACCGACGCTATTGCAACATCTAAGCCGTTGTTGCCTGATCTGTGCATTGCGACACTATACTCCAATTAGAACCTTTGGAGTAACCACGGCGTTTGAGGACGATATCGGACGGAGGGTAGGGTAGTTAAAGCGCCGGAATACCGGACGTTATGACCCCACCGGAACAACAGGGTCGACCTCAGCATTCAATGGATGAAGAAATATCAAACAAGAAGATCCTGTTTGGATCTTCCGGTAGTAGAAGCGCAACCCAAGTACCATTTAAAGTTTTATAACGCTCTTGAAGACCATGATTTACTCTACAAGAGTGCTGGAAAACCAGCATAAAAACAAAATGTTACTAAGGAAGATATCAAGCCGGTGCTTCTTCGCAGGGCGTTTCTTCGAAAAGCGTTTCTCGTAAGTGGTGCTCGGGACGCATAGACGAAAACTTCTTTTCGGGAGTTAAGTCTTAGCTCTGCAGGCTGCTTTCTAGATACCCGTGAAATCTAGCCCGGCCGATAAGTTCCAGCAGACACAACGTTCTGGGACTCCCAAGCACTGCAACCTGAGGTGTTAGTCCTGCATCTTTTAGCATCTTCATCCAACTCTTGCTTCCGACCCTATCTCCGGGTCCAAGAATCATCCCTGTCTGACCACCCAACAATCTCCTGTTGAACCCAGTACCCCTTCCGAAGGACACAATCCCAATCCACAATCAGGCTTCTTCCCCTCTGACCAGCACAACTCGACTGGTACGTTGATCGCCCCTACCTTCCACCGTATCGGAACAAGATAGCTTGCTAGCTCCTTTCTCGACCCCTACACATCCGCTGAAGGTTGACTTCTGTCTGCAGTGGAACATCAGCGGATTGGGGAATAACCTTTCCACTCTGAAGCTATTAACGGACGACATCCCACCGTGGATCATTGGCCTGCAGGAGGTCAATCTGGTCGCACTTGACTACATAGATCGTTTCCTTGGAGGAAAGTACAAGTGGACAATAAAGGTAGGTTCAAACAGTTCAGCATTTCGTGGCTATAGAAGACGAAGACCTCCCATAGTTGTCGAAGTCGAAGCCCAGGGAAGTCGAGACCACTTCAAACCGGAAAGTGTCTAGGCACCGGAACCGGGAATCGAACCCAGCCACCCTCAGCATGGTCTTGCTTTATAGCACATCTTACCGCTAGGCTGAGGAGGGCCCCGTATTGCCTGAAGTACTGTGCAGATTTATTTTTGGTATTCTACCACAAACCAACTTTTAGACCACCTATGAGGCATTCCACGGGGGCATGTCAGTCGATCCTGAGCGACCATTTCGAAAATATTTGAAACTCTGCACAGTTTTTCAATTTCATCTAAATCGTCATTTTTCGATATCAAATCTTCATATTGAGTCACGACTAACTTTCAAAAGGGTGTATGTGAAAATGGTTCAAAAATATTTAAAAAGCTGCACAGCAAAAACGGAATGTTCGATTGTTATGATTTTTTCAGCAAAGTTAGACAACTTAATGGTGATTCTTAAGAAAATGTGCACAGTAAAAAAATTTTTTTTGCCTTTAAAAATATCATTTTGTCACAAAACTCAAATATCTCAAAACCCTATCTTTTTCGAACGTAATTTTTTAGGGAAAACGGTCCATTATATTAGCTATCTACCATAAAAATTTGGTGATGGTAAACTAATAAACAAAAAGTTATGACATTTCAAACATTTCACAATTTTCACATTTATTAAAATAATTTTTTTCTGTGTAAGTTATTTCGAGAAATGCAGTTTGATGCAGATTTTATTGTTAAGGGACGTGATTTAAACAAGTTGTTTTCATGATATTTTGATTTAATTATTCATAGCATCTATAAGAAACTTAGACACGATCCAGTGTTGTGATCAAAAGTATTGATAGTGTCATAATTTTCATTGCACGTGACTGGCGAAAAATTCTTTTAATAGTGTTGAAACCTGTTGATAATAACGTTGATAGAAACATATCAGAAATGTTATTTTTAAGACAAAAGCTGCAAAATCAAAGATTTATATACACGTGTACGTCTATAGTTTACCTGCAAAAAATATACCTCTTAGAGAATAGACTTTATGATCGGGAGGAAACGGGTATCTTCAACAACAACAAATGCATGATAGGTACATATGTACCATGACAATGCTCACGAAAAAGCAAAAAAATTACTACTACTAAGGTTGTTAAAGATCTTATAGTAATTTTTTCTTCAGTCAAGCAAATGACACCAAACTAGTCAGTAAAAACTTAAAAGTGATTTTGTTTATTGAAATATTACGAACAACATGAGTAGCCGCTTTCTCAACTGTTGTAGGCCGTTTGATGGAAAAAAGTGCTGCCGTCTAAACGTTGACAAAAGAGCAATCTGTATATCATCGGTTGAGCAGAGCGCAGGAAGTTCGAAAACGACAGCAACTGAGGAATTGCCAGATGTATCGACAACAACTGAGGAATTACCAGAAGTATTAAGTGCTGAGAGCCTTGCCACCGTACCATCAGCGAAATCTGTTTCAACAAATCAATCGGAAGATGAGTGTATCCAAAAGGTCAACATCGAACGCTTTAACGAGGGCATAGCTGGGATAAAAGTGACTCCGATTAAATGGAGTAAGATGGACTACGTTTATTACCCGGAGAAAAATACCGTGAAATAAACGAAGCTGTACGAAGAAACCTCTTCAAATTAGGACCTGATGATGTGGAAAATACAGACTACGATGAGGTAATTATAAATATGAAGGAAAGGTTCTCGAATGCAGCCACGACAAGGAAAGAAAAATTATTGATTTTGTCGATGCTGCCAAGTTCGTGGTCTATTCAGGATGCCATTGATGAGTTCAAAACCAATAGAAATACAGTAAAAGAGGCAAAACAATTGAAGAATAACTGTCTTTCAACATTAACAGATGAGACAAAAGAAATAGTAGTTCAATATTTTGAAGATGACGAAGTAAGTCGAGCTATGCCTGGTCAAAAGATTACGTATCAGTAAAAAGATGGAAAGCGTCAAGCAATCCAAAAACGATTAATGATGACGACTTTGAAAGAAGCGTACACACGCTTCAAGGAAATTCACGATAATATTAAAATAGGTTTTTCCTCATTTGAAAGCCTTCGGCCAAGGCAATGTAAGCTTCTTTCCAATTCAGGAACACATAATGTGTGTGTGTGCACAACCCATGAGAATATTAATCTTATTTTACATAGTTTGAAAAGAATCAATTTAACAAAGGATATTAAAATGTTAACTGGTAGTCTTTTGTGTGAAAATACAACATCAAATTGCTATCTACGATCTTGTTCGGATTGTCCAGATTCTTCATCATTGGAAAATACTTCCCAAGTAGCACACGCAACATCCTTCTAAAAGCACCTTGTTTCTATTCAATTTCATTAAAGGCATTGGAAAAACATCAAAGCACGAAAAAGTTGCATCAAGATGTCAAAAATGTTCGAATTGTGATCAATGTTTCATTAAAATTGCATTGCAGTACGTGTTTGACATTTGGAAACAAACAAACAAAGAATACTGCACTTCATGTTGCAAACACGAAACAAAATCATCAAGTTGCATATTTTTTACCACGTAACTTCAATGCGGCTTTCAAAATTTAATTGTTTGTTTAAATTAAGTTGCAGATAAGTTGAATGTGTCTTCATGTTTAATTTAGCATCGTTCAACGTTTTGACAACTTACATTTTTTTCCTGTGATGGTGCAATCAAGTAACAGAAAACCCGGGTACAAAACTTCATAACCGTATGGTTTTTATGGTGAGTCAACATGCAGTCCCTTCGAAGTGTTGAATGGTGCTGTGGTAGAGTGAAGGACTATCAATCACAAGATCCATAAATCGAATCCAGTTTTATATTTTTATTTTATTTTTTCCGCTGTAGTATTTTGCAACAATATTGCAATTTTACTGCAATCGAAGGATGTTTCCGTAGGCTCCACCTCTTGTGCTGTTTAGATTGCAAGAGAGTTATATTTGATGGCACATACGCAAAGATTGTTTCTTTCCGAATAGTTGCAACACAGTGAAATGTTCAGTAGTGAAACAATTTGTGCTGCTTGGGTTTATTCGCTGAGTTTGAAGAAAAATATATTGATCAGTTATCATTTGAGCAATGGGTGACCACGGATAGGTGTGACATAGAAACTATTGTAAAACCTGTAGATGAGTTTGTGTCATATTTTTGCTTGAAATTAGAAAGTTTAATCCCTCACGATTTCATTAAAACAGAACAATCCAGCTTTTTAAAAATACGAAAATACATTACAAAATGGTGAATTTTAGTCATTTGTGATTTTTCTGAAAATTACAGCTTTGTATTGCAAGATGAAGTGCAGTCCCATCACTGGAACGTACAACAAGCTACAATTCATCCATTCGTTATTTATTTTAATGGAAGTACGCAAATTGAACACTTAAGTTTTATTATAATTTCCGAAGATTTAAGACACGATTCAGTATCCGTAAACTTGTTCATTGAAAACATGATTAACTTTTTACGAGTTGATAAGCATAAAGAAGTCAAACAGATATATTGCATGTCTGATGGAGAAGCGTCGCAGTACAAAACTCGTCAGAATTTTTCGAGCCTATGTCAATTCAAATCAATGTACGGAATTGATGCAGAATGGCATTTTTTTTGCTACATCACATGGCAAAGGTCCTTGTATTGATGCTATTGAGGAACAATAAAGCGCATGGCCACAAGAGCAAGTTTAGCCAAAGAACGTGAGCATCCAATTAAAACTGCGAAAGAACTTTTTGATTGGGCAAATCGTAGAAAAGAAAAAGATTTAACCAAATTATCATTTTGTTTTACTACTACTGAAGAGTACGAAATAAAGGCTTCAGAGCTCAGCGAGCAATTTAATAACGCGAAAACGATCCAAGGAACCCAAAAATTCCATTGTCGGAAAATAAAATTAAAGCAAAACTATACTCAAACTGTGCTGATAATAATAATTCAAAAGTGTTCGATATTTTAAAAAAATTGAATAAAAATAAAAAAAAATAAGTATTAATAAACTGTTTTCATGATATCATAACCCATACCAAAATTCAAACCCAAAACTCTTAGAGTTTCTATAACAACATTGTGTAACTGCCACATTTAATTTAATACTTAGGATAATATTAATTCATTTTTATTTATTTATACATATAATATTTATACATATAATATACATAATATCGATGAATACATAAATATGGAATATCATACAAACAACTTGTTTAACTCACGCAAGGCCCTTAACAATAAAATCAGCATCAAACTGCGATTTTGAAAAAAAATACACGGAAATTTTTTTTTGTTTACTATATGTGAAAATTGTGAAATGTTTGAAATGTCATAACTTTTTGTTTATTAGTTTACCATCACCAAATTTTATGGTAGATAGCTAATATAATGGACCGTTTTCCCTAAAAAATTACGTTCGAAAAAGATAGGGTTTTGAGATATTTGAGTTTTTGTGACAAAAATGATATTTTTAAAGGCAAAAAATTTTTTTTTACTGTGCACATTTTTTTAAGAATCACCATTTAGTTGTCTAACTTTGCTGAAAAAATCATAACAATCGAACATTCCGTTTTTGCTGTGCAGCTTTTTAAATATTTTTGAACCATTTTCACATACACCCTTTTGCAAAGTTAGTCGTGACTCAATATGAAGATTTGATATCGAAAAATGACGATTTAGATGAAATTGAAAAACTGTGCAAAGTTTCAACTCAATAGAAAATCATGAATTAAAAATTTTCTTAATTTTTGATGCTGTTGCTTGGAATCGCTCCTATGTTGTATGCTGCTGTGTCAAAGTGGACTAGTTACTGCAATACCAGAATATCTTATACACTGGAACAAATTTCCAATAAATAATTTCTCATTTTAGATGAAAATCGTTGCAATCTTGTGTTGCTATGATTAGCTCCATGTATCCTTTTATTAGGTTGGGATTAATTTGAATTGAGGGATGGCAATTAGCAGTACCTCTACTTCGCACGTAAGAATATCCGCAAACACACCTGGCAACATCCGAGTGCAGATACTTGCTCACAGATAGACCACGTGCTGATCAACGGACGACATTTCTCGGATGTTATAGATGTAAGGTCCTTCAGAGGTCCGAACATTAACTCGAATCACTACCTTGTAGTTGCAAAAATTCGGGCGCGACTTTCCAGTGTCACGAATACACAAAACAGCAGAACGATGCGTTTCAATATCCAACGCTTGTCAGTTGAAGGACACACAGTACCACCAGAAGCTCGACGAGCGGACATGAGATGTCACTGGAAACTGGGGGAACATCGCCCAAGATCGACGATTATGGAGCTCTACAATACGTCAGGCATAAGTGTATCGACGCTGTAACCAACCAGGTATCCAGGTAGGTGATTTGAATTGAAAAAGAATTATTAATGTCTTTATTAAGTCCATTAGTCTATGGATGACTGATCTCGTGTAAAAAATAGTAATTCCTACATGGCTCAATTCAACTAGTAGAAGAATCCTAGATGACCATGACAGAAGCAATTGCCCTAATCAAAATATTTAAAAAATATCATATCAAATAATGATGACACTGTTGATCTAACACGGAACACCTACTAGTCTATGAGTTTACCAAAAATAATGATCATCAATAATAAAAAT
>NW_026942634.1:0-24991 GCF_024139115.2 Armigeres subalbatus
CCCAGATTTATAAAAATTTGCAATGAAACATCGGAAGAACTAATTGAAACCCTCACGGAATACTTCAAAACGTTCGGCATACCAAAATTGATCACATGTGATCAAGCACCTTCATTTAGAAGTCAAAATTTTAGAGCTTTTTTGGAAACACACGGTGTTGCCATTCACTATGCTAGTAGTAGCAACAGTAATGGCATAATCGAGAGGTTCCACAACACGCTTTTGGAAATGTATATGGCAAACAGGAGAAAGGTGGACGAACTAACACTCTATCAGGGATTATCTCTGATCACAGCCATATACAACGACAGTAAACACTCAACTACACAGCTCACTCCCCGACAGATAATTTTTGGCAACGCGACTTCTCTAAATCTTGACGATATAAATTTAACGAAACAAAGAGTAATTATGACGGCTAGAGATAATATTTCACAGGAAGTTAGGAAACACAATGCAAGACAAGTTACGGGACCCAAAGAGTACGAACATATCAGGGCTCAAGAAATCTTAGTTAAAACAAAAGCCAAGCCGTCTCCATATCACGACAGATACAGGGCGATAGACATTCAAGAACAACACAAAAAGACGATTACGGACACAACAAATATCAAAATACATAAAAAACATATCAAAAAACCATCGAAATGACGAGAGTTTACTCCCTCTATCTGATTTCAGACTATGTATCTTGATTCAAACAACCTGGACCGACATAAGAGTACATGACCTAAACCGTAACCCAGTCGCCATCATACCCCTTGGAGAAGCCAGAATAAGCAATAGTTACCTACGAATAGTTCACCCCATAAACTTAGGACAATTAGGAGATTACATAGCGGAAATCGATGACGTGACGCAGAATGCTATCAACAAAGACAAACCGCTTAGTAATATTCTGAAAATTAAGCTTCATAGACTGCAATCTATTATATCAAAGGTTAGGCCCATGAACAGGAATAAACGTTAGGAAGCTCTAGGGAAAGCATGGAAGTATATTTCAGGAAGTCCTGACGCGGAAGATTTAAAAATTATAAATGTGACAACGAATTTCTTGATTGATCAAAACGACAGGCAAATTAGAATCAACATAGCAATCGAACATAGACTCAAAAACATTACTGAAAAACTCAATTCTTTGATTAAATATCAGGGAAACTTTACTGCAGGGACTTTAGATGGATTTGACTCTATAAACCTCCTTTTCAACTTAGATGAACTAATCTATCAGCTAGAAATCATAGAGGAAGCAGTCACCCTAGCCAGGATAAATATCCCCAGCAGCCGCATCATCAGCTCTAGCTAGCTAATCACCGCCAAGAAATTTCTTTCCCACGATGCCCTTGAACAACACAGCATGGACAGCATCTTGGACATCGCCAGTGTGTACGTAATCTACAGCAAGGACATGATTATCTATACTCTCAAAATCCCAAGGATTGAAAACGTTATCTACAAACTGAATTTCATTGAACCAGTGGTACAGAATAATCTCAAAATTAAATTGCACGCAAACTAATATCTCGACGGACCAACACCCTATCTTTCTAAAACTCCATGTTCCAAAGCCAAGGATATGTTTATATGCTCCAGCACGCAAACAGAACCAATGACGGAGTGTATTCAACAGCTGACTATCGGAAAACCAGCATATTGCAACGTAGAACGAACGTATGGAAAAAAATTCATCAAAAGAGTGGACGACGCAAACATTGTGGTTAACGCCGCAGATCTTCTCATGTCATCAAACTGCTCAGCCCAGGAACGTGAACTACAAGGATCGTTCCTTATACAATTTCAACAATGTACATTGAAGCTCGATGATGAGGAATATGCAAACCACAAATACGATGCGCAGCCCCATTCGTTTATCCCAACAACAGGGTTGAAGGCAACTCCAGTTAAATTCATAAATCGTCTTCCATTGGAACTTCTTCAGGAACAGCATTTAGAGCAGCGTCACAATATCGCGCATTTGAACCTAACAGCTGACAATATTCATTGGAAGCTGAACCTTTTTGGATGGCTATCTTTCGGAACCCTAACGACATTGACAACCATTATAATTATCATAGCGGTAATCGGTGTTCTGAGAATTCTTATATGGAAAAGAAACCACAGCATGGAAAATTCATCATCTACTCCGGATCCCATAATCACGCCACGCGATGCACCAATGAGAAGCTAGGTGTAGGAATGTGCTAGGTAGGCAGAATTAGGCTATAAAACTCGAGTGCCAACGTGGCTCGTTTTCTTACTTGTTCATTAAGCAGTGTGTAGTGTAGTAGTTTTACGTTAATAAAGTGTTTTGGTATATTAAAATTAGTTTTTAAAAACGCTAAACGGTATCCAAGATCCCTAACTCTGAATCAACAAAAATGGCAGTTGTCCTCCGCCTCCGTATCGAGTGGTGTGCCCCCGAAAACGCGAGCACTTCGAAGCTTAGATACTGTCAGGAGTGACCTTAAAAAATCTGTTAAAGAGCTGAAAAACAATAAGGCTGCGGGAAAGGACCAGCTCCCGGCTGAACTTCTCAAACATGGCAGTGAGGCAGCTCTATGAAGTTCTGCACCATATTATGTCGAAAATAAGGGAAGACGAGGAAATGCCTGCTAGCTGGTTGGACGGCCTCATTTGCCCTCTCTTTAAGAAAGGGCACAGACTGAAGAGCGCCAACTACCGAGGAATAACCCTCCTCAATTCGGCGTACAAAATTATGTCCCGTATTCTGTTCAATAGATTGAGACCGCTTGAAGAGTCTTTGGTCGGCGAATACCAAGCAGGTTTTCGTGAGGGCCGATCAACGACTGATTAAATGTTTACCCTGCCGAAAACCTCATTAATAAAGACAATAAAAAAAAAAAAAAAAAAAATTTTACCCTGAGACAGATCCTTGATAAATTCCGTGAGTACAACTTGCAGACACATCATCTGTTTATTGATTTCAAGGCGGCGTACGATTCAGTGAAACGGAATGGATTATGGCAAATTATGCTTGAACATGGTGTTTTCCGGCGAAACTGATACGGCTGATTCGTATAACTTTTAAGAGGGAGACAGCGATGATTGGACTCACGATCAATACCAGCAAAACGAAGTACATGGTCGCTGGCAATCAACGTGGGTTCATTTGTGGTGGTGGTAGTGAAATGGTGCTGGATAATGAAAAATTTGAAGTGGTAGAAGAATTTGTGTATCTTGGAACATTAGTTACGTGCGATAATGATGTTACCCGCGATGTGAAAAGGCGTATTGCAGCTGCAAATAGAGCTTATTACGGACTTCGTAACCAGCGTAACGTAGTCTGCAAACGAAAACAAAACTCGCGCTGTATACTTCTCTGCTTCTTATGGTGGCTTTATAGGGCCATGAAATATGGACGTTAAAGGAGGCTGATCGGAGAGCTTTCGGAGTGTTGGAGCGTAAGGTGCTGCGGACAATACTCGGCGGTAAACAGGAGAACGGTATCTTGCGGCGTCACGAAATGTACCAGGTGTATAAAGGGCTGGATATTATTAAGCTTATTCAACACGGCAGACTACGGTGGGCTGGTCACGTTGTCCGTATGCCGGAAGAACGTCAAGCGAAGATAATATTTAGTAGAGAACCCGGAAGAGGCTGCAGGCTTCGTGGAAGGCCCAACACAACTTGTTTTATACAAGTTAATAGTGCACATATAAAATATAGTATCACATATTTCTTAATGAATACATTACCATTTTTCTAACGCTTATAAGTCCAAAAAAAGCGCAAAAAATTGCGTCTTATAAAACATCGTTCTAGTCATAAAATATGTTTTTAGTTTCATCTGTATAACTAGTATATATATGTCTTATATGCAGATTATATAACATACTATAACAAATTGAGTATATCCTCTCATCCACAGAAAAATATATTAAGCTCTTTTAGTGGAATGAATTAAACCGTCTAAGACGAATTAAGTACTGTCCATTTAATTCCACCAGTTAATTTTCGTTATCTTTGCAGATACGTATCGTCTGGGGTATCGTCTGCATCCTGTGGATCATGTGATGAAATGCTGCCATTTTATGTTGGTATGAATGGTTCGATGTATATGGGATGACTCTCATGGTCTGAGCGAAGAAGGAAAAACGAAGGAACTACAATACATCTTGGAAACAGCGAAGATCAACGGATACCAGGAGAGGACTATACGAGCGATCATCAACAAGAAGGAAAGGACCCTACGACAGAAATGGACATACAACGCTGACACCGATAGAGGAGCCGCTGAAAAGAGTTTCGGTCCCATATGATAAACACATCACCAACCAGCTACGCCCTCGACTAAGGAAATTCGGCATCGATCTAGTATTCTCCAGTAGAAGCAACCAACTCAAGTCTCTATTGGGTTCAACGAAGGATAAAGTAGAAATGTTGAATAAGGCAGGCGTTTATAAGATAAGTTGTTCCCAATGTGAAAAAAAATCTATGTAGGCCAAACAAAAGATCATTAGATATAAGGTTCAAGGAACATATGGCGGAAGTGAGTAAGGCGAAAAGAAAACGATAAGGGATTACATTACGAATTTAGATCTAAGGCAGCAGAGCATGTGTATAAGGAAAATCACACAATAACGGCATCAAATATTAAAATCTTAAGAAATGTCTCTTCCCCACGGAAACTCGATGTAGCTGAGAGTTTGGAAATCCACCGACAGGTACAAACAGCGTTGTTGAATAAGGATCAGGAAATGGCAGCTCTTGGCTCTTCAAGTTTCTACCTAAACAATAAAGTAATTTACTGTATAGGTAAATAAAGTAGGCAAATAAGATTAGATTAGGTACCTAGCGTAGTATAAATAGTGTAAGTTGCGATTGTTTTCTTCAAGTCGAGTCAAGTACAAGACACTGAAGACGACCACACAGTTGTGGTCGAAATACGTATCTGCAAAGATAACGAAAATTAACTGGTGGAATTAAATGGACAGTACTTAATTCGTCTTAGACGCTCTCATCCACGTTTTCCTGACTTTGTTTTTTATCATACTGACGTTTCTCTGCTCGTTGACACTACATGACATATCTAAGCTATCCTCTCTGTTCTTATCTCTCTTATCTGTTTATTGCCAGGGCTGCCAGTTACGTGCCAACATCCTCCCCCGAGTGCATCTCGGTATCGACCGGGACTGCACTACTGCTTCCTACATCAAGTACGGCGAGCTTGGTCACCGGCCGCCGTAGTTCACCACTACATGTTTTCACAATCGCTTGTCGTACGTGTCCGTCAGCTGCTTCATGAACGGTGACCACACGACCTCGAATCCATCCGCTCCTCTTCGTTCCATCCACTATAAGCACTAGGTCACCTACTCGGACCGTGCGTGAGTCTTCAAACCATTTTGACTGCCTCCTTATAACTGGTAGATATTCCTTTACAAATCGCACCCAAAACCGATCAAGCTGTTGCTGAACAATTTCCAAGGATTCTCGAAGATTTCTGCGTTGCTCGTTAAGATCCACTGCTGATTGTTTTACCCCGTTAGAGCTTCCGATGAGAAAATGATTAGGTGTTAGCGCTTCGGATTCCTCGGAGTCTAGCGGCAAATATGTAAGAGGTCTGGCATTCACCAAATATTCCGCCTCACTGATGAGTGTTTGTAGACCCTCATCGTTCAACTTTCCTTCCGTATATCCGTCCGCCATAGCAGCCTTGACCGATCTCACAAGTCGTTCCCAGGCACCTCCCATGTGGGGTGCGCCTGGAGGAATGAAATTCCACCTTGTATGGTTAGTTGTAAATGTAGTCGAAAGACCTTCGACGATTTGCGTTTTCAGAATCCTATTGGCTCCCTGAAAATTGGTGCCGTTATCCGATGTTATCTCCAATGGAGGCCCCCGACGGGATATAAACCGCCGGACACAGGAAATACATGATGCAGTTGATAGATTATATGCGACTTCGAGATGTACCGCCCTAATGGTGAGACAAGTGAATAACGCAATCCACCTTTTGACTTGCGCGCGCCCTTGTTTTACCAGGATCGGTCCAAAGTAATCAAGGCCTACGTAACTAAATGGCCGAGTATAGATACTGAGCCTTGACATGGGTAGAGGTGCCATAGGTGGAGCCACTGGTAATGATTTTCTTATTTTGCAAATTTGACACGCATTGCACACCTTTCGCGCTATTGATCTGAGTTGTGGAATCACATAGAGTTGTCGAATTTCGTTCACAGTGGTCTCAAAATTTGCATGCCGATACATTCGATGATACTTTTTAAACATGAGCCGAGTCAAGTAATGCTTCGCTGGCAATATGGTCGTATATTTTGTTTAGTATGGTAGATGTTCTGCTGCCCGCATTCTGCTGTTTTGGCGAAGAATCCCTTTATCATCCAATGCTGGACAGAGTTGGTATATCACACTACTTTTTAGGATTTGTTCCCACATTTTGCTGTCCTTCTTTAGATTTTTTTGTAGTACTGTGATCTCATCGACAAAGCATTCAAGTTGCGTTTGATTCAGGATTGTTGTATCTGCTGCAATCAGTTCTTCTTGTTTTAGAGTTCCAAATGATTTCGGTCGGGATTTGTCGATGTTGTTTATGAACCGTAGCATGTAAGCTACCGTACGTTGTAGTCTCTCCCATTTCGAGAATCGTTCGTATGGAATGACTGGTTCAACACAAATATGGTGGAACACTGAAGCTCGCATTTCTTCTGCTGTAACTGCCGACGGCTCAGCAGGGACGGGCCAAAGATCTTCAGCATCATGCAAAAAATCTGGTCCGGTAAACCACATACTTTCTTGCTTGAAATATGGACCCTTTCCCCATTTGGTTGCCTCGTCTGCGGGGTTGCACTCCGACGGTACCCACCTCCATTCATCAATCGTTGAAGAATCCAGAACCTTTACTATTCTATGAGCCACAAATGGTCGATAATTGTGGGGTTCCGCACGAATCCAGGATAATGCAGTAGCTGAATCTGTCCAGAATATTCGCTTGGAAATTGTAATGCTGTGATTTTCTTGAACTAACTTCGCCACTCGAACGCCAAGTACACAGCCTTGTAACTCAAGCCTGGGTATTGAGAGCAATTTTAGTGGTGCCACTTTCGCTTTGGCTGTAATGAGGGCGCACTGTACTCCTCCACTCCCATCGGTTACTCGCCAATATACTGCACAAGCATAAGCCGCGTTGCTCGCGTCTACAAAAACATGCATTTGTGCATCGGTATATGTATCTTCCATTGCGCCAGGAAAATAGCATCGTGCAATACGTACAGTTGGTATCCACTCGATCATTCTAACCCATCTTTTCCAGTGTTCGAACACCTTATCTTCAACTTTATCATCCCAGCCTGACCCAAGTCGCCATAATTCCTGGATTAATATCTTCCCGTGGATTAGGAACGTAGACAGCAATCCCAAGGGATCGAATAGCGTCATTACGCATCGCAAAATTTCTCTTTTCGTAGGCCTAAAATCCCCTTTTATAATCCAATCAACTCCTTTGTTCATTTCAGATGAAAATGCCAGTTCGTCCGACGACGGGTCCCATAACATTCCCAGCACTCTTCCAGTCATTCCTTCTTCGTGCAAGTTGAAGCTCTTTTCACGTGCCTTGTCGGTTTCCAGAAAACGTCCTGATACTACTTGGCTGTTCGACGTCCAATTGCGCAGGTTGAAGCCGCCCTTCTGATGCACAAATCTAACTTCTTCTGCTACACGCAGCGTTTCCTCCTCTGTCCCAAAACTGTCAAGGTAGTCATCAACGTAAGTGTGACGTAGGATCCCTTTTACAGCTCTAGGATGCGTTGCTGCATGTTCTTCAGCGTTCAAGTTCTTTATGAATTGGGCCGATGCCGGAGAACAAGAAGCCCCGAATGTTGCTACGTCCATCAGGTATATTTCGGGAGGATTCGCTGGATCGGTTCTCCATAAGAAACGTAAGGAATGTTTATCTGCCTTCCTAATGCGTACCTGATGGAACATTTCTTGAATGTCGGCGCTGACGGCATATTTGTACAATCGGAAATTGAACAAAACAGCAACGAGCGAGGCTAAAAGATCTGGACCTTTCAGTAGTTGGCTGTTTAACGAAATGCCTTGAACCTTTGCAGCCGCATCCCATATTATCCTCACTTTCCCCGTTTTTTTAGGGTTGACGACTGCTCCTATGGGGAGATACCATATCCTAGTTGGTTCTGCTTCGGTGAGTTCTTTCGTTGTCGCTTTATGGGCGTATCCTTTTCTCTGGTAGTCGATGATTTGCTTGTGTAGATTGTCTTTTAGGGCGTAATCCTTTTCCATCCGTCTTTCGAGACATTCTAATCTACGGAGCGCCATCGAGTAGCTGTCCGGCAGGCATATATCGTCGCTCTTCCACAAGAGTCCGGTTTCGAATTTACCGCCAAGCCGTTTGGTGGTACGCTGCAAAATCTCTTGGGCTCGTTTCTCATCCGGAGATAGACTTCTCTGGCAAGCATCCGTACCAATCGATTCATCCGAAAAAAACTGCTTCAAGGTTTCATGTATTTTTTCACCTGTGCTGCATTCACAGATGTGAAATGAATGGACGAGATTGTTTCCACTGGTCATTTCGCTTCGAGGTCCATATACGCACCAACCGAGTCGTGTCTTGGTGGCAATAGGTCCGAAACGGCTTCCTTCTTTAACCTTCAACGGTACCGTCAATGATAGATTATCAACTCCGATTAGAACTCGTGGTACCGCGTTACGATAACTTTGAATAGGAATTCCTTCAAGATACCTGAAATTTCGTGTAGCTTCATCCAGTTGAAAACTTTGACATGGTAGGGCCAGTGTTTGAACAGTACGAGCGTCTTCTAGTCTGTATCGACGTTTCATTCCTAACCCAGATATATCTAATGATACGCTGCGTGATTCTTCTTCCTTTCTTGTTATTTCTCCGGTCCATCCCAGGCAGAGTGGCATATGATTTCCTTGAAGACCGAGCTGTTTTGCCAATTTCCCTTCAATCAGCGTTAGAGATGACCCCTCATCTAGGAAGGCAAATGTGTCAAATGATCCTCTAGCGCCGTGTAGGGTAACGGGAACGATTCTGAAGAGTACGCTGGATTTCTTGGTTCTATGAACGAGATTGTCCGCAACTTGGAGATTTGGGGCAGTTGTGCGGTTATTTGCATGCAGGAGCGGATGGTGTCGATACTGACATCCATCAACGTTACACCGGCTATTCATGCGACAGGATCTTCTTCCATGGTTGAACAAACAGTTTTGGCATAAGCTCAGACATCTCACTCTTCGCCATCGTTCATCTACCGACAGACTTTTGAAAAGTTCGCAATCACGCACACGATGTCCCGATTTACCACAGTTGATGCAATCATACTGAACAGTATTCGATGTTACTGCAGAGATTGCAGGCGTTTCATCTTCAAGATTTGAAGTATGAGAATTGATAAACCCTCTGGGTCGCGGTTTGCTTTTTCCCACATTCTTTGGTACTTCAGGTTCGAACAATGATACACTTGTTGCATCTTGATTTGCGGTAGGGATGTTTCGCTTATAACTAGCCCAGGCCATTCTCTGATCTGCCGGCAGCTTACCAACAAGCTCTTGCAATAGCATTGGGTTCCACAGATGTGTTAGTTCATTGGCCGCTATGATATGATCGCCCAAGGCCTGTACGGCTATGCCGTACTCTATGAGTTCCTCTAGCTTGCCTGGGCGTGGTGCTGGTATCAAGCGGATTTTCTCGAGCAAACTGTTTATTAATATTTCCGGACGTCCATATCGTAGACGTAGCGTTGCAATGACGTTGGGAACGGCTGATGGTAGCACCAGTCGGCTACGTACGGTTTCTAGAGCATGGCCTTTTAGACACCTCTGGAGTCGCAACATATTTTCCCCATCATTATATCCACATTCACTCGTCGTATATTCATAGTTGGAAATAAATATTGGCCAATCTGACGGGTTGCCGTCGAATACAGGGAGATCTCGTCCTAAAGATTGTCGAGCGGCCATCTGCTGTTGCGTTAGTCCCGGATTGTAGTTCTGAAGCGGTCGGCGAAATCCATCATCCACTTGGCAGTTAATATGTCGGTTTGTCGGATAAGGCACATTTCTATAGTCATCGGATGAGCCACGTATAGCCCTGTCGTGGTTTCCGATACTTGGCCCGTAAAAGCTGCCCCTTTGCACACTTGTGACGGGATGTCTTCGAATAGAAGAAAATGGCATCGATGATTTCGGTACCTCATAGCCCGATGCTGTGGTCCCATTGTACTGTTGTTCGTGGTTGATGGATCCGACGAATCGCGTTGGTCGGATGTGAATATTCCCAGTTGTCGAAACGGTGGGGTGGACAAACCCGTCATTCCCGTAATCGACCGCCTGGTATCCTTTCGGTACGGCTCCGCTTCTTCTGTTCGGCGATGTCTCACGGTGTGGAATGCTTCTAGTAGCCTGGCAATTCCTTGGCGGTTGAGTTTTCAGTGGCCGCTGATCGGACTGCTGAAGAGTCGAGGCAACGCCTTGCAGTTGTTGCGGCTGAATATAGTTTTTAGTTCCTGAATGTTGTTTGTCAAGCTGTGTTTTGCAACGTGCCACTTGACTTACGAGCTCCGAAATTTGCTCTAGAGTTGGATTTGATGAAAGCTGACAACGATCTAATTGCGACTGTAATTCACTCAACATTTGTGAGGTTGGCGATGAGCTTGGTTGAAACGTAGAGGCTGCTAATGGGAACACTTCTCCACCCACCGCGCCTTCTTCCAAATCGTTTTCCAAATCATGCTGTCTCGATATCTCCAATAACGCCTGTTCTTCAGCGAGGTACTTATTGTTCAACTCTGTCTCTAGCCTTTTCTTTTCCTGTTCATGCCTCTCCCGTAGCACCGTTAGGTTTCGTGTCAGCTCCTGGGCGTTTCTATTCGTGACATCGTTCACCGGCGAAATGCTTTGCTCCAAGTTTACAGCATCCGTGCATTGTCGGCAAGACCAGGGTCTGTCGGCAACCGACTCGTTCACCCCGGCGCAAGAGAAGTGCCACCACGAGTTACAGATGTCACACTGGACAAAGTCGTCCGCAGTATCGGGTCGGTTACACGCCGCACAGCTTGTTGTCTGATTCAAGGTATTACTTGAGAATTGAGTACGCCGTTCTGTCGACATAATGATGTAATCTTTGAAGATTGTTGCTAGGCCGAATCAAACTTCGTGTACTGCGATTTGAAAGCTCTTTATTGATGCGCTTCAAAGCTATAAGAAGATAGTTTATAGGGTTAGGTTTCATATGTTAAACGAATGTTACTAATCACATACATTACAGTTCACCTTCACAGCAAAGTGGGCCTACAACAACATCGAATGTGACCTTATCGGACGTAATCACTAAGGATAGTATTATATTTCTAATTACTTGAAACATATGGTTATAAGATTTACCAACCTAATAAATTCGAGTCTAATTAATTTAACCTCAGACAGAATGCTGCGAGCTCTAGTGCGAGCTAGTAATTCGAGCTGCAATATCAGAACATGTGATTGATCGTATATGTGAGCATTAAATAATATAATTACCGCGCAATAATAACAAATTTAAGCTATTTTATAAAGTCTTAACTACTTCACAATCTAATTATCAGAATTTTACACCAAGTCCTCTCATCCGTTTATCATACTGACGTTTCTCTGCTCGTTGACACTACATGACATATCTAAGCTATCCTCTCTGTTCTTATCTCTCTTATCTGTTTATTGCCAGGGCTGCCAGTTACGTGCCAACAGGTACAATGCGAGAAGAATGTAAACATCCACAGAAACCTCGTATAGCTCTCCAACTGCTTCAGCGTGCGTCAATTTCGATATGGTGCACCGGCATGGTCCCGCCGGATACAGTTCAACGAGCTATATCAAATTTATTATACATTTCCACAAAAATATGCCTACCACACTTCTGCTACAACATTTGATTTTCCGTTTGCATTCGATTAAACATAATCGATAAAGTTTGCAAAAAAACATCAAGCATCCCTATTTTTTTTCATGATGACATTTTGTGTAAAACGATCGTCATATTTTGGGTAGTTCGATTTACGTGTGTATCGATCCTTTTGGACGCGAGTTGGCGCCACATGTGGTGTCGCCAAAATTTCGTGAGAGTGAATCATATTGTTAATATAGTATATTTGACCAGTGTGTCATTGGTATAAGCGTGTATATAAGGCGTTATGTAATTTGTGAACGGGTCCTAATCAGATGGCAGACGATTGTGGGATGATATTTTGGTTCAGTGTAGACATGAAGTTTCCGAAGGGGTATTTTTTATTCTGTTTTGTTTTATTCTAAACTTCTAAACTTCACGCTGCCAAGCAAAGAGCAAAGCAATTCCGCGACGCGAAGTAAACATTCATCGCAATTTGATTCTGGTCAGCGTAGAAAATGATTAAAAATCGTCTCTTCCTGCTGCTTTTGACCAGCATTCTCATCGTCGAGACAGCTCAGATCACGAAGGATAACAAGGACAACCTATCGTCGTCCGTCAACCAGCTTCCACAGGAGTTCCACCCTCTCGGACCCCTGGTTAAGTGTTCCTTCCTGCCGCTCGAGTTCATGGACTGCGACGAACCGCTGGATCACAAGGGAAACCGCACAGCCCGAGAAGAGCTGGGCCACGGTTGTGTTAAGTTCGGTGGGGTGCATTACGACGATGTCGAAACAACCAAGGTGCGGTGCGTGGTATTTGAGAACATCGAATGCTTCGGACCGAGGGAATTCATGCGGGACGGGTTCCCGTGCGTCAAGTATACGGATCACTACTTCGTGACCACGCTGCTGTACAGTATTCTGCTGGGATTTCTGGGCATGGATCGATTCTGTCTGGGACAAACGGGGACGGCCGTTGGTAAGTTACTGACACTCGGCGGCATCGGCATTTGGTGGATCGTGGACATTGTGCTGCTGATTACAAATAACCTCCTGCCAGAGGATGGAAGCAATTGGAATAATAAAGTGTAGTCGGTTTCATTGCACTTGGAAACTGATTGGCTTTTAATTCAAGACCAATCAACTATTGAGACATTTGTACATATATTAGAGATAGATAATTGCTATTATTTAGTTAAGTTTAAAATAAACTAAACAATACAAAACAATAAAGCAGCTTTAATTTTTAACTATTTTGTTTGATAGTAAATCAAACAATTTCTAGTTTTTCAACTGATTTAATCCGCACATTTTGTCTCAGTTGTTTAGAAAATGTGACCAGGTGGTTTGAAATGGTAATTGTTTCCTTATCATAGAGGATCGACAGAATTACTATCGCTTTGGATTTTTGAGTCGAGTAAATGAGGCTAATTTTGAAATGAGTATATAAAGGAAGTGGTGATACAAAGGAAATATAGTTCACAATTAAGGGACAATTTTGTAGTATTGCAAAAATATATACCTACTAAATGTATCATTCGCTGCCTGTTCTTCCGAAGAGGGAGCTGAACAACTCATCTTTCGCTTCTTCAGTCCACTGGTGGCTATCATCCGGCGCTGTGAAATTCACCAGCTTCTTGTGCACAACGTACCTACAAACAAATCGAAAAAAAGTTAATCCACAATCCAATCTAACCTATACCATTTACTGTCATACCGAATCTTGCGTCCCTTAGAGGCCCGCGTGTCCACCTGTTTCTTCATTTTGTTGCGCAGCTTTTGCAGCTCAGCTAGCTTGGCACCGATCTCCTGTGGATTTTCTGCGGTACTGGATTTGTACTCGATAAGCTCCCGCAGCAGAGCGTGGTAGAAATCGGAATCGTCGTAAATTTCTTCATCATAGACCTGCGCGGGGTTCGCATCATCCTCCGCATCGTCTTCTGCCATTGAAACATTTTTCGTTTTTGTCGGTTCTTCGAACAGTTTGTAGCCACCACGGTAAAGTTGACTTTTTCGAACCACTTCTTCCTTCGAGAGTAGTGCATTTTCGATTTTCTTGACTATGCTCAGTGTTTGGTTCGCATTTTTAACGCTACTAGAGGCGGTTTTCGTTCGATCATGCCACTTTTGGAGTACTTCATTGCGATACGGTGTGAAGCTTTGATACGAATGGCCAATAACCGATTCGTATTCGTCTAATCGAGCCAATTTACCTGCCACGTTCGATTTGAATTCCGTTTTCAACTTTCGCTTAGAACTCGATGAAAGGACGTTCTTGGATTCTGGAAAACTGTGCAATAAAATATCCTGCATTTCCAACAGATTTCTTAGAGTTGATTCAACGGTTTTGATAGTTTTATCTGTAGCTTGCTGGAATGTTGCATCCTGATAGAAGTGATTGAACTTATCGGCATGTGGGAAAGAATTCGAAGTAATTAATCCGCTCTGCATTTTTATGCGCATCTCCAAAAGCCGTTCCCACATTTTTAACTGGTTCTGTACGCAAATTCCTTTCTGAACTGATTCCTGTCGATTTTCATCTTCAAGAAGCTTTTGCGATTCGCTACTGGTTGTTCCCAAGAAGTCACCCAGGGAGTAATCGTCATCTTCCTCCTCATCAAGATCTTCATCATCTTCGTCTTCATCAAGATCGTCATCATCTTCGTCCTCATCATGATCTTCATATTCGACGTCCGAACCGACGCTACTTGACGGTCTCAATTTCACAAAAGCACCTGGTTGGTGGCCACCTTCACTCACATCGCTTTCACCCGAAGCCTCCTCCAGCTCGGCATCGTCACTCTCCTCATACACATCACCGCGTGTCGAAATCTGACCCTGGTACTTCCGATCGATAGCGTCCAAATAGCGAATGTTTTGCTTGCGGATTTCACTGAGCCGGCCACTGGCACTCCTCACCAGTTCATCTTCGTTTTCGTCGAATTCACTGAACCGCGGCCGGGTGTCCTCGTCCTCGTCATCATCCAATGGAGCGGCATTCGCTTTCACAGCAAGCTGCTCGTGGACTTTTTCCGAAATGGTCTTTGCTGTTTTGCGGGACCCGGTCTTAGCTTTGATCGGTACCATTTGTCACTTTCAAACTATTTGTACTTGTTAAAACTAAATAGTTAATCCGTACGTGATTAAATTACAACAGATCTAACTAAAAAATGTGTCGCACATGTTTATAACTGAGATGAAGATTGATTTTTTGTTATTTTTTGACGTTTTGTTGTTGTGATCGTTTATTCGCGAAATCGTTTTTCATTTCGACACAAACATGTCAAAAGGGCGAAGCTGCTTTTGTAAACAGCAGCTTCTCACGTCCAGAGATGCCAGATTTTCAATTTGAAGACATTTGAATCTCTGTGAAGACATTTATTTCGTGAAGACATTTTGAAAACTTTTTTAAATATTTGAAGACTTATCTACTAATTTGAAGATTCTTGAAGACAATCAATAAGCCAGCGAGAGAAAATATAATTTTATTTCTTACTTATACAGTGAACGTTCGCTAATTGGGGTTTTTCTAGTTGGGGAGCTTTCTAGTTGGGGGTTCGCTAATTGGGGCGAAACCCAATTAAAAGCAGCTAAACGTCAGAATGTGATGACAAAAACGCGTTGACGTTTTATTTCCATGATTGGCGGGATCGATATTTTCTGGTGCGTAAAATTTTCCTTTGTTCAATGCAAAAAGTGTGGGAAGTTATCACTGAGGCTTCCCACGGTAAACAGCGGAACCGACACAACTCCCGGCGGGGTATTTCGGACGCGTAAAGTGGACGTAAACACAAGCGATTCGCTCTCCGCGGTGGTCGTTTATTTACTATTTACATACATACAATAGACAACAACAACATATATTCACAGGGCTGGTGAGGGATGACAAACATCGCAAACATAAATTAGACTGGCCCAACATTCAACACTCCTCCTCGAGGTTTATCATCACTTACAGTTAACACAAAGTCCACATAGTTTTACATACACAAAGTCAATACAGAGTTTTATTTGGGCACACAGTCGTTTCAGAACTTCTCCTACACCATCTCCTCCTGCTTCGTCTTCTTTACCGCTTCGTTGTCTTCTTGATTCATCCGGCACTTAGCATCGGTATTGATCTTCGTCCACACAGTCGTAAAGTTTTCTTCTTCTCTGCGCTCCTCCTCAACAGAACGCTCGCTTCCTGAATTTCTGGAGCTTCCTGCGGCTCTCACAGCATACAATCCACCACAAAGTTGGGCAACAGCTTCCACTTTCTTCTTGCTTACAATTTCGCATCTGGACTTCACAAAGTTCACATTTAGTCCGTTTTGTGCTAGCTTCCGGACCGAAATTAGCCCACTGTCCAGTTCCGGAACATACAGCACATCTTTCACGATCACTTCATTTACATTTCCGTTACCATCGATGCACTTCAACAGACCTTTCCCTATTCCGGCGGATTGTACGGTGGACCCATTCGCCAAGGTCACATCCAGCTTTACGCTTTTGTCCATCTCGCTGAAAAATCCAGGTTGCTGGTCATGTGGCTCGAGCAGCCACTATCCACATACCAGCTCTTCTGCTGCCGCTTTCCTCCCACGCCGAAACATATTCAGGGTCCCTCTTCGCTGCCGTTTTCGCTTCCGGCTCGTTCATCTTCTGCAGCACTGGGCAATTCACACGGATGTGTCCCGGTTTCCGGCACTGGTAGCATATCCGCTTTATCATTCGCTGTCTACCTCTGTTCAGCACTTTCAGCGCTCGGTCATCGCACTCACCGGAAACCCCTCGCTTCTCCATTCGTCGGTGGTATTCGTCCAACAGCCGCTGCTTCACGAACTCAATCGTCTGGTCGGCATCTGGCCGGCTCTCCAATGCCGTCACCAGTCCGTCGTACGATTCCGGCAGACTCCGGTAAATCATCGCTACCTGTAGCGAACACTCAATTTTCTGCCCGGCACACGACAGCCTATCGAAAAGCTCTTCGATTTTGAACAAGTGCTCCTCCATATCCGCACCTTCTTCGTAGTTCAGGCTACAGAGCTTCTTCAAAAGCGACACTCGCGACGTAACTGTAGCCTTTTCGTGGTACTCTTTTCCACACTTTGACCGCCAATTTGGCGTCTTCACCAACGGCAACTGATTATCTTCCACATTCAGAATAATCATTGCCCTCGCTTTCTGATCTTCTTTCGACCATGCTGCAGTCACTGGCTCCGGTTTCTTCTCGTTAACCGTATGCCACAAGTCGACACTGATCAGAAGCATTTCTATTTTAATCTTCCACGTTTGGTAATTCTTATTACCCAAACGCGCAATCAGAACTTTCTCACTCATTTCTATTCCGATCGTTTTTCTGGCGCAGCCTGTACTCAATCGAACGCGAACACACAGTCACTTCGATCACCACTGCTACAATTACGGTCTGACTCGCGGCACAAAATGGCAGTCTCAGTACGGCCAACACCTTTTGGCTTCTGAACTCGTACCGACACAACTGGATAACAGCCTAACCAGTCCTACTAAATGCCAACCAGACGAGGTGCTGTTTTCACTTGCTTCCAAACAATTTTTGCTGCATTTACCACCCCAACAGTCCGGAACGAATGTATTCCCGCTGAACAAAACACACAAAAGGAATTGCGCGAGACAGCTTCAACACTCCACGACTGTTTTGCGAGCAACTTTTCACCCAGATTTCGCTGTTTTCTTCCACTTGCACTGGGCCAATAACCTGTGGGAAGTTATCACGGAGGCTTCCCACGGTACACAGCGGAACCGACACAACTCCCGGCGGGGTATTTCGGACGCGTAAAGTGGACGAGAAAAACAAGCGATTCGCTCTCCGCGGTGGTCGTTTATTTACTATTTACATACATACAATAGACAACAACAACATATATTCACAGGGCTGGTGAGGGATGACAAACATCGCAAACATAAATTAGACTGGCCCAACATTCAACAAAAGTAAACAATATTGACGCTTGTCAAAGCGCCCCAATTAGCGAACGGCATTCGCTAGTTGGGGTGAGGTCGTGCCCCAATTAGCGAACGATCACTGTAATTCTGCAACTTCTATATATGTGAATTATAATACAAAAGTAATAATAGCCTTTGTCTCGGGCTTAAGGCCAGTATCGACTTAAAAAGTAGAGAAGTTACGGAATTTTGTTCAATATTACCAAGAGGAATTTTGACAACTGATCTGCATGGAGCAAATTGTCACTTTTACTTACGGAATAATCGAGCAGAATATTTTTCCGAAAGTAAAGTGGCCAATTTTGTTTTTTGTTCTTTTCATGTAGATATTGTCGGGCCGCCACCAAACCGGACCGCGCGATTGAGCACTCGCGCTGCGACGCGAGTCGCGACAATTTGAAATATTTCATTAGTAGTGCGCATTATGCACGCATGCGCACTGATCAGAAATGAGTTGCGACGTCTGATATTTAACTGGAGATATTTCATTTTATTGAAAACAAATTTTCAATTTTCTACTTTACACGGAATACTGCTGTAAGAATTTTGTTTCGATTCTTTACTTTTCCGATTCAGTGAACGGAATTTAACATGTGATTGAGATAGAAAAAGAAATTTCTTTTGAACACGATACCATTGACGAATATTCGTCAATGATAGAATCGCGTCGCGACTGTCGCATCGCGTGTGTTTGGGGGAACCTTTAAAGTGGATTTATTGTGGGAGTTGTGGAAATCAAGATGAATTTTCCGTTTAAATTTTTGAGGATTTCCTTTATAACTTATTATAACGGAAATTATTAAATATCAATTTTGTACTGAATTTCCAATTTCAATTCTCTTGAATAAAGACAAGAAATTCCTCATAATTTTTATCGGAAACTATCCTTATTTTACACGAACAATTCTTTGAAATTTTCACAGAAAATTCTTTCAAAAATTCACTGAAAATTCAAAGAGTTTTCCGTCGGATATTTAGAAGAAAGTCACATGGAAATACCGAAAAGATCAAATGAATTCAGAAGAAATTTAGAAAAAGTTCAGGTTCTAGCTCAACGGTTGAATAGATTAAATCAAGTCATACAAGAGTTCAATTTATTTTTGTCGTACATTAGATCGGTCATTGCGTTCCGATGTAATAAATGCAATACCTTTTTACATATGGATGGTGCGAATAGAATCGATTTGGTTGTCAAACTGAAGCCAAACTTCTCTATTGTGCCGGAGCCTGCTTCTTTTTCTCACACTCACTCTCATTTCGGGTTGATCGATTTTTGTTACTGAAATTTACCCAATTATAACCCATTACTCGTGAGTCGCATGTAAGCGTGTACACGAAAACGATTCCCGCCATGATTTGACGTCTGTTTGTTTGCAGATTGAGCACTCACACACAAATATTAAACATACACGGAAAATCAAACTTTTTTTAGTGTATTGAGGCTGTGAACCATCCCGAATAGAAAATACAATAAAATTACATTAAAATATCATAAAATTACAATACATTTTATTGATGAACATTCAATTCTATTGTTCTTCTATTGTACAAATGAAATTGCCTTATTGTTGTTCCAATATACGTGCAATAAAATCTATTGACAGAAAAATATTGACAATAGAACTACAATAAATTGTATTGTATTGGAAAATTTTGTTCGAGGAATAAACGATTTTTTTATTGTTACGGTAGCTAACAACCCCTATTTTCTTTTGTAAAACTGCCATTTACAATAGGATTTATGGTGAAAAACAATATTCTTAATTGTTATCCTATTGTAAGCAACAATAGAGTTTATTGTAATAACAATTAAATTTATCGTATTGTTACAATAATTTCTATTGTAAGTCTATTGGACTTTTTATTCGGGATTCACCGATTCGTTTAACTTTTAGTTAAAACTTGACAGTTCGATGGTTATTTTGCCATCGTGGTTAAAATTTTACCCCGAAGCCGACCCATTTGAGATCTGACAGATTGGTAGTTATTTGGAACAAAATGTATTTGGCGCCAATTTTCTCGCGAGCAAAGTTTAACTATCGAACTGTCAAATCTAACCATGCTCCGGAGCAGGGTTATTTTTAACCACAGAGAAATAACCATCGAACTGTCAAATTTTAACTAAAAGTTAAACGAATCGGTGGAATGGTTCACAGCCTGAGTGTGAGAAAAAGATGACTGTGAGAAAAAAATCTCGCAAAACTCTTATGCTACGTTTTGACAGGGCAAGTGAATTGAACAACTCAGTTGAATTCAATTGACTTGCCAAAAGTTGAACATGTGCAACTTTCTTTTCGTTCAAGTGAATTGAATTAAGGTGTTTACACGTTCAGTTCGCGTTCGATTCAAGCGACTTGCTCAATTCACTTGCCTTGTCTAAACGTAGCATTATTGCGACATTTATTGTAGATCCAGTTGAAAACCGAACTGAGCTCTCGCGACAATCACATTTTCTCCCATTTCCGGATGTCGCAACTGCATCGCGAGTAGTGCGCATCTATGCCACAGCCGTGCGCCATCCTGCGCACCACTAGCGATGCAGTTGCGACATTCGGAAATGGGAGAAAATGCTATTGTTGTGAGAGCTCAGTTCGGTTTTCAACTGGATATACAATACTCCTGTTTAGACTTACCCAGAATAAATGATTATCACAGTCTAATCTCGCACTCGATTTCGCAGTGCGTCAAGGTTACTGCAGAGTAAGGTTATCTAATTTTTCCATACAATATTTATTTTGAAATACCTTATTTTGATTGGCCTTGCATCTGACAATCAGCAAATTCGATAGTCAACAATAAAAATAGTTTGTTTTCATCATCGTCTCAAAGCGGTTGACAGTGCGAAGTTCGAAAACGGGGTGAGAAGGATTATCACAGAAAGCTAAACAATTGTGAAAAGAGCAATATAAAGTGCAAACAGCGCAATATTTCGAGTGGAAAATTCAGGGGTCTGCGAAGCGGCCATGTTTTTGATGCCAGCATTAAAATAATCGATTAATTTAATATGAAGGCGTAATCACAGTCATCGAAAACCTGCCATTGAAAATATGTTTTAAATATCATGATTTTTTGGCGAAGTAGAGCGCTTGGTGCAGATTGAAATATGAAAATACATTAAAGGCATCAATATTCTTGTTGAAATACACCTCACATTCATACTTTCGCCAAAGTTCTCGAAAAATGATAAAAAATAATTACGTCTATTTGGAAAAAATTACTTCGGAATAGTGGTTTGTAAAGAGGCTGCACTCATAACAAAGAGATGAATAGTGTCAAAATTGGAACAGCGCATTAGCTGTCAAATCGGTTGTTCCAATCGAGCACAAGGTTGTTAAAGGTAGGAGTATTGCGTCTCTTTGTTTTTAATCCAGGCTCGTTAGTGGTTTGTTTACAAAATAGAATTGTCAGTGGGACTGGGAAACCCAATTTCAACCGAACAATGGGAAACTCAAAGATGTTGGCTATTGTCAAACGTAGTGGCTAGGATTGGGGGTGCCAGATACCTGGGAAAATTAGTAGGAATGCATTAAAAAGCACTCGTTACGAAATTTCACGAGATGCAACACGCAAGAAAATGTGTATTTGCTCATACTGTGCTGAAATACGCCTTCTCATTAAATTAATATGATTCAAATGGTCATCATACGTGCGGCACATACCTTGCATTTGACAAATACATTTAATTCAAGCCTCACTGAATGTTCATCAGGCATTCACCGACCAACTCGACGACCAAAAGCTGTTGAAAACGAGTTGAGAAAAAATGGCGTCTCGTGAAAACTTTCGTTGCTGAGCCTAAAGCAGAAAAAAATAAGTGTCTATTGTCTATTGCGTCCCATTTCGGCGTTCGAATTTGTAAGTAATTCACAAGTTATTCCATTTATATAATTATTAAAAGACTGAAAAATTACCATTCCAGGTACTGCCTGCAATTACACCAAAATAAGTCCGCCGGATTCGTTATCTGAACATTCCGCTTAACATCATCAAATGGAAGATGGAAGCTCGACCGAAGGTTAGTCAAATACGGGACATTGCAGATAGCGTGAGGGAGGACAACCCAAAAAGCAACTACCAGCTTGAAAGCCAGCTATTTTTAAGGAGGCGAACATGGCATCCAGCGCTTCTCAAAACAACTCTGCTCAGAACAGTTTACGGCCGCTGCTATCTATATGCAATAATTGGTCTCGGCGAAAGTCGTCCTGCGTTCGATAAATAATCAAAACCTATGAGTTCTCATATGCAAACATTTTATCAATAAAATTTCATTACATATCCCATTCGTAGTTTGATTAAGAGAAAAAATAAACATTAGAAAACCGAAACTATTCCAGAATAAATACGAAAATCCAGCAACTAGAAATCATTTTTCCTGCAAATGTACTCCATAAACTGACCTCTTGAAAAGTATGTGTCAACATTATGGATTTCATTTTGATTTGTATTTGATAGAAACAAATATTTGCGATGATTCATTGATTTCACACATACCTTTCATGAGTATAACCCCATTGCAAAAAATCCATGTGGGTTGGCACATGAATGGAATGACCTTTTTACTTGAGTCTATAATTATGCGGGTAGTCCTACGTCAAAATACAAAACGCTCAAAAGCACACCTTCAGAAACTTCTGAGTTTGTCATTTCAGTTTTTATCTTTTATCCCTTTCACGCTCATTTTTTTCTACTCAATAGTGAGTAGTTTTGTATTGCCGTCTTTTTTTTTCCACAGAAATTTTACACACTTTTTAAAAAAAGTGGAACCAATCAAAACCAATCAAAAAGTGGAACCAACCAGTGGTTCCACTTTTTTTCAAAAAGTGAGTAAAAATTCTGTGGGAAAAAAGAGACAGAAATAAAAAACTACTCACCGGTGAGTAAAATCAAAATGAGCGTGTTTATCATCATTCTGCGAAGACGGCTCAACAAAGTCTCAACAAAATCAAAATAAATAATTTATTGTAAATATTGACTTTTAATTTTCTCAAATAGGTCTGAAAATGTCCTCAAAATGAATGTAAAAATCTATCTCTCGTCCAAGCTGGTCGAGCACTGCACCTTCTGTCAGCTGTTTGGCGTAATCGAAGTGCAACGGGACGAGATTCGCTTCGTCGTTCTGGACAGCAAGCTTCTGCCGGGGACGTATCTGATTGGAGAGATCTGCAGTGAGGCGGACTATCGGCGCCTCCATCAGGACATCGGTCCCACTGGGTCCGGAGGAGGGCTCCCCCGGGACCTGCAAGGGGAAAACTTCCTGCGACTATCGATATCAGATCGCGGCCGTATCCGGCATGTCACTACCAAGGTAAAAGGCGTAACCATCGAAACGCTGAACAAGGTGCTGATTATCTACGATGAGCAAGGCTTCTCCAATTTGGCCGAGAACCAGCAGCAACTGCAGCTGGATGAAAACGATAACGATTTGCTGCATCTGGCCCGGTTGATCAAATCGTCCAAGCCGCAAAATAACTCGGCCCTGCGTGATCTGCTGGGATATGCGAGCGATTGTCGAATGGCGAGCGTGCTCTGTCTATTGATGAAGCCTGTGATGCTGATTTTGAAGGTTTTTCTCCGAAAGACTGCATTATTTTATCACTTCTCCGAGTGGTATTCAAGTATACGAAACAAGAGCAGTGATGGGTAATTTGCATAACCGAAAAATTCAACAGGTTTTCTAATTTCCTTTTATTTGTAGTGTTAAATGGGCACTCATTTTCGATATAGGTCTTGGTCTGATTGTCCTATCGTTGGTTTTGTACTTTGGTAATCCAGGAGTGCATTTCATGCAGTGTGCTGAAGTTAGTATTGAACAACTAATTAAAATTATTTTTAAAAATAAATATATGTACTAACATTTAATTTCTTTTCTTCAATTTCAGTTAGTCGTACACTATCTGCGCGAGCTGTTACAGACCCTTCGTGGAAGCCCAATTGGTTTGAAACTAAACGCTCCGCTAAACGATTTCTTTCTGGAATGTTTCTTGTACCTAGTGAATCTCTGGTGGACATTCCTGATTATAGTCTCGCCGGCGATTCGCTTTCTATTCATTCCACTGTCGGTACTGGGTCTGTTTGGGCTTTCCTTCCAGCTGGCCATGCTTTCCGACTTAATAATATTGATCAGCCTGCATGCTCATTGCTTCTACATTTACGCGGCTGTGTAAGTTACCATCAAATTGTTTCAAAATAGACTCGATAACTTTCACTCAGCTCGTTTTAGCTTATATCGAATCGAAATCGGTGGAATCCGTGCCCTATGCCGGATCGTCTTGGGCAGAAAAAAGAATGTGCTTCGCGATCGAGTCGAATCGCACGAGTACATGAATAGGCAGCTGTTCCTGGCCACGTCCGCTTTTGCTATGCTGTTATTCCTGCTACCAACCATCCTCGTGTACTACATTGTCTTTGCAACGGTATAGAACCCCATCCCTAATTGCTCATTAACATTTGGTCCCATGTTCCCACTTTTCAATTGCAGCTCCGATTCGGTATTTACTGCGTGTCGTTCACATTGATGACGATTCGCCGAATCATTCTTCAGTTTCCGTTTGCGGGGATGATTCGATGGATGCGCGGTGTCTACAGCAGCCTCGACAGCATGGAAATCTACAACATCGGTTCGCAAGCCAAAGAGAACATCACAATCATCTACATTGCTCCGCGATCAAGTTCGAGCTTCTGGGGTGAAGTGAATTGGAGTGATAGCCCAAACGGGAAAGACTCACGGCAAGACGGTGTTCCCAACGGGAACTCGATATCGTTGCGGACGATCTCGATTGGACAGTTTTTTGTAAGTTTGGTACGCGGTGAAATGGTGCCGTTCATACAGCCGGATGAGAGCGTGCATCGAAGGATGGAATAAACCTCAGTCAATGCAGAACATATCAAAATCAATGGTTTGGTACAATTTGAAGACAATTTCCGTAGGCATAAAAAAATGGCATAATGATCGTTTGGCATAATTGATTAAAAATAGCACATTCTCAGAAATATTTTCATTTTTTCGTATTAGTAAGGTTTTTCTAAACTTCATTAATACAAACACATAACTTTGCACTCAAAATAATTGTCACTTAATTTCCACTATAAAAATCAGGTAGGCTTTAAAAATCTACATTTATGACGACCTTACTTGTGTCTA
>NW_026942635.1:0-16122 GCF_024139115.2 Armigeres subalbatus
ATTTTTGCCTTTCTCGTATACTAAGTAAGGTACACTGGGGGAAGTGGAAAAAGGGGGTAAGTGTAAAAATCGACTCGAAAAATTGGAATTGTACATACTTTACAGTTTTTACCACATCATAGCATCATGCAATGTTATACTTTGATGCTCACACTAATACTATGTTGAAATTTGTATAACACATACACTAACACGGTTAACGCTTGAACTGTAATTTTAGGTTTCGCAAAAAATTGATATTTGCATTCATAAAATTAATTCTTATTTGCACCAATTGTTCTTTTTTCAAGTGAATTTATATCACAGGTGACCATTACAATACAATTAAACTAATCCCATTTAATTGGTAGTGGTTTGTACCAAGAAAGCAAATAATTCAAAGATTTTACACTTACCCCAGGTATCAAACACTGCGGGGGAAGTGGATAATGTTCTAATTACGCAATTTTTTTCTTCCCTCCAGGGTTTATTTCGATAGCTGTGATTCTTAATATGTTCCTTCTTTGTTATCATTGTGATTCCAGTGGTGATTGGACTCATATAAATGAGAAAATGCCTGATTAATCCACCTATCGGTACTGATGCCTTTCACATGTTTTTCATATGAAAAAAATATATGAGAAAGTGAAAAATAGCACTGATAGGTAAATATATTGCATAATTCACATTAATTTTTATTCCTAACAAGTTTCGCCGTTGAATGCAATTTTTTTCCGAACAAATCGGTTAAGGACAAGTGCTTAAGAATAGCTGATAATTTTGTACGTGCTTTGCGCACACACATACATACAAATACGCACATACAGACATCATCTCAATTCGTTAAGGTGATTATACAATCGGGCCACGTGGTGAATTTCAAATTCACCACACGGTTTTCTACTCCTATTGTCAAAAGTTCAAATCTAGCGAAATAATATTCGTACAATGCTGGAATTAAAGTCGATTGTTTAGCATAAACAAGCAAACGTTCTACGGATGTTTCATCCTCATGGGCGTTGTGGTTCTTTCAATTCGTGCTCTTGAAAAATGACTAGAAAAAGCACGTGGTTTCCAAGATGGCCGATTTGTGGCTTTGTTGTATAACCACCTTAAACTAAGTTGATTAGTTTATAACCTTGTAAGTCCCATTTTTCCTTTAAAATGTTCATCTTTGGGGCGAACATATAGACTTTACGTACACTTAGTGTCCGAGAAGGCAAAACCAGCCTTTCCTTAGCTATTACGAAAATTCCTTGAGGATCTATTCCGTTAAGGTAATGAAATTATTCCACAAAAGATACTCAGAGCAATTATCGTATTGATTTTAGTTATATGTAACTACTCATCACTATTGAAGGTTAAGGCAACATGGGTTTTCCACTTACCCCATCCCACTAGGGTAAGTGGAAAAACAACTCCTAATTTTAAAATCTATTTCCATAAATTTCAAGCAACCAAAATGGTATGAATTACCGCACAGATGATCAAAACACTCGCGCCCAGTAATGATGCTCTAATAGATAAACTATTAAAATCGCTTGGATACGCTGTTACTTTAATTGAGATAAAAGTAGATTCACTATTGATTCGAGGATGTTAATGCAAAGTTATATTGGTGTAATTGCATAATTACATCCAAACTAGTAGACACATATGTGTATAATAATGGGAAGTATGCAAATTACTAAATAGTAATTTGGGGTGACCTTTTTACAATAGGATATCCGATCAATAATGAATCGCCTGCTTTGAGCGTGCTTACAGCGGCACACGAGGAGTTAACTTTCTGAAATCAGTATGGCGAAAGGCATCTAAGGTTCGATTTCCCGAAATTAAGCACCTTAATCGAAAAAATATTTGGTAGGCGTAGTAGCGGACACCATCCTTCATAACCGGTGCCAAATAGTTTTTCATGGAATGTTCCTAATTTTGAGAAAACCCGCGTTAGATGCCTTTCGCCATACAAATTTCTGGCGGTTAACTCATGCTGGCTATTTTGCGCATATACAATAGCGCCTGGATGTGGAAGCGGCGGGTAGAAAATCAGCCACTGCCAATAATTCATTAAAAATCCTCTTCTCTGCTAAACGTTAGACATAACTTTTCTCATGTCTTATTGATATCAAGCGCTAAGAAAAGCACAAATACCCTATATAACAGCTTGTAAATACTCCTCAGTCCTCATATAGCAATTTCAAAAAGCATCGTGCTTTGTTTAACACGTTCAACGCTCTCCCGTTCGAATGCGCCTAAAAGAAGGAATGGCAATCTGCCGTCGCGCAGTGGTGGTCCCCCATACAAATGCTCGACTAAACCTACGATTGCGCTTAAAATTTAGCAACAGTAATTTTGTAACGCTGAATTCATTTTGAAATTTAAATAGTTATCCGACATATGCTATGCTATCCAAATACTTCCGGAAGCCCATGACTTAGGATCACAGCAGCGTCTTAATTCTAACCTTGAAACAGTAAATTTCCCGCTTTGGTGCAGCAAGGCGCAATTCGCCAAACTAACCACTGTTAAGTGACAAAATATATATTTCAATGCATCATATCAGTTCTTTCCGAATCTTTCCCGATACAAAATTTAGTCAAATTTAATTTTCCCATACATATATGTTTAGGAGATACTTTACACCATCAACTTGAACCAAGTCACCAAAAATTAAACTTACCAACTTCAATTAACAAATTGAGGAATTATCATTGACTAAATGTGCAAAATTAAAATAATATCAGCTTCACGAAAGAACGATTTGTTTTGGGTTTTGTCTGGGTTTCCGCCACTGTGGATCGGTCGGCTTAACCATCGTAGCATCAGCGGCAAGCCGTGCTTCTGTTCTATTTTTACGCATATGCATGCATCATTCTTTGTGGCGTTCAATCAGCATATGGGAGCGCAGCTGGTGTGCGGGAAGACGCGGGACGCATGCGCATTCGCTTCAGTCTCTTGCCGTCGGATGAATATTGCCGAAGGAAGCATCACCAACACACATCGCATTGCGTGCGGCAATGTTCTATTTTTAGCTCAGCTGGGTTGAATGTTGATCCGAGCAAATGAGATTTGGGGAAACTGGTTCATGAGTATGTTTTACGGAAAAAACGAAAATTTTGGATAGCTCCGCGGAAATAACGCGCAGAGGGAAATCCCCGGTCTCAATTCCTTGGATATAGCGTCTGCTGCACCATAAACTCGCAAGCTTCTAATTTTATTGAATAATTATGTCTCTTCTATTCAGTAAAGCTTATTTTCTTTTGTGCATTGAAGCAATAGAATATAATTTCCTACTTATGTTTACTGTCTATTGAAACTCGGTGGGCAAGTTTGATTACTACCAAGATAAATCAAAAGCTATTTTGTTTCTGCTAACAATCATTAAAGAAAACTGTTGAGTACATATCGATTCTCAACTTATGTAGGGGAACAGACGGCTTTGGCAAGTTTTGTTCTATTATTGTCACGGGGGTTTTTGTCGACCGAACTTTATGAAATTTGGCCACAATATTCTTTGATATTCAAAGAATGTTTGGGCCAAATTTGAGCATAATCGGGGTTGTATGTCAATGCCCAGAATACCAATCCCCAGAATCAGTTCCCCAGAATGGTATTTCCCAGAATTCCATTTCCCAGAACGACCAATTTTCTAGAATGATATTCCCCAGAATGCACCATTTCCCCGAAAAGAAATCCCCAGAATGACCTATTCCCCAGAAAAAAAAAACCCGAATGACCCATTCCCCAGAAACCAAAAACCCAGAATGACCCGTTCCCCAGAAAAAGGCATCAGTCTAAGAAACTATGTTTTTCGCTGTCATTTCTATAAATTTAAAATTCTAGATACTATATTTCTATGCAAAAATACTTATATTGAAGTACGCGTTTGCCCGGAAAAGGCAAAACGACATATGCTGCCTTATTTTAAATCACGCATTTGCCCGGAATGAAGCCCATTTGATATGTTTGTTAGGGCTCACATATAATACGAAGGAGCATATAATCCATTATACTCGTTGTTCATATTGGGGGAAGCCCATATGGCATAATGCCATTTGGCATAAAGCCGTTTGGCATAATGACCATTTGGCATAATCGTTGAAAAGAGTATGAAATGCAATGGGTCGTAAGGCAAACGAGTAGATAACTACTTCTTCAAAAGTATTCATTTGCCCGAAAAAGGTAAAAGAGTAAATCATTCATTTTTTTAAAGTACGCATTTGCCCGGGATAATGCAAAAGAGTAGATGACTCCTTCTTTAAAAGTACGCATTTGCCCGGGATAATGCAAAAGAGCAGATGACTTCTTCAAAAGTATGCGTTTGCCCGGAAAAAGGCAAACGAGTAGATAACTACTTCTTCAAAAGTATGCATTTGCCAGGAAAAAAGGCAGAAGAGTAAATGACTCCTTCTTTAAAAGTACGCATTTGCCCGGGATGAAGCAAAAGAGTAGACTCCTTCTTTAAAAGTATGCATTTTCCCGGAATAAGGCAAAAGAGTAGATGACTCATTCTTTAAAAGTACGCATTTGCCCGGGATGAAGCAATTACGAAGTATTTAGTCTAAGCTAGGAAATGGTGCATTCTGGGGTATGGTATTCTGGGGATTAGGACATTCTGGGGAATGTCTTTCGGGGGATGGAGGCATTCTGGGAAATGTCTTTCGGGGGATAGGGGCATTCTGGGGAATGTATTTCTGGGGATTGTGGTATTCTGGGGAATGGTTTTCTAGGGAGTAGTGCATTCAGGGGAATTAATTTCTGGGGAATCACTTTCTGGGCAATGGGTTTCTGGGGTATGACATACAATCCATAATCGGGCATAAAAAACCCCCCTGACAATAATAGAACAAAACCTGCCAAAGCCGTCATTCCCCCTATTTATGTTTCATTTCCTACCTCCATCATCTAAAGTTCAGACCTGAATTCTTTCAAATATTCCAAATAATCAGATGGATTCAATTATAGAAATGTCATGAATATAAATATAAACAATACACAGCATTAGGTTCCATTGATTATTAGCATGGAAAATATTAAATACAACATTTTTTTAAAGGCGCTTGAATTTTCTAGTATTCAAAATTTTTCTTGCAATGCGTATTATACCACACACCTAGAAAATATGAGTTTTGAAAAAAAAGATGGCTTACACGAGGATCGAACATAAATCCTCTGAATGAGAGCCTATCACGTTACCACTGAGCTATCTTTGTTTCTTGAGATGTTAGTGTTCGAAGAACAAGAGGCTACGCGATTTGCAATAAATAACTATTTCACTACATCAAGACATAGGCTGCTTGTGCATACGTGCGGTAACGCACCGGGGGTTGTGCTTTGGTTCAGTGGCATATAATCTGAACCGATAAAAAGTTTTGTTATATCGGAATATAAGTCATGTTCGGGATTTGAGTCAAAACGGTACGATTGAGTTTACGTCAGGTGCTTTCAAATAATCATTCAAATAAGTCACATGTAATATACTTATTGTTTTGGTGCGCAGGGAAGCAACTTCATAATCAATTTCAACATTTTATTTTGAATCTTCTGTAAATGCATTCTTCCTGGCGTTGCAGAAAATAACCCATATTGGCACAGTATATGTAAAACATGGCTGGCCTAACAATTAGTTTAAATCAAAATAGTAGTTTGTGCAACAAGTTGCAAAAAGATGATTTTTTCAGCACGAGTTGTACGTTCATCCAACGAGGCTTGCCGAGTTGGATAAATACTACGAGTGCTGAAAAAATCGAGTTTTGCAACGAGTTGCACACGCTATTTTTTGCAATGATGTCATGTCCACCAAACTATTTAATTTATTACGGGGCGCATAGAATACACTATTTGAGCACTTACCGAAGCTAATTCAGCAAAATGTAGTCATGTAACTACTGTTCTGATGTTGGTTTTCCATTATAGCACCCAAATGAGTGCTATAATGAATATTATGCAACCCATTTGAGTTGCATAATGTTCATTAAAGCACCCATTTCGTTGGTATGGAAAAGTAGGCCGTTTAATCACTCAAAGACGAACTGTAAACCAGATATTATGATCAGGAATTGCAAAAAAATATTTTAAGATTTTGATTTTCTATGAATATTCACTTACTATATTTGTACCTTTTTGCTTACATATACCTTCTGTGTGGTTTTTGATAGTTAATTCATTCATGTTATACATAAGTCCTAAATCTTGGACTTCGCTAGACCAAATAATTGGAACCCCGTTCATAGTGACAGCACAGGGTGTCTACTACCTGGAAAAACCTGGAAAACCTGGAATTATCAGGGAATTTCTCTCTACCTGGAAAATACCTGGAATTATCAGGGAATTCCCGACATAATCAGGGAAATTTCAATACCCGGTGATCATGAGTGAAATTCTTTCAAAAGATGAAAAAAATCATTAAAAATGTTTGACTAAATATACCTATAAAATCTATTGAAATTGTAGTGAACGTTAATGGATCGTTGTTACGAAAAAAAAAGTTTTGCCATCTTCAAAAGAATTCCTGGAGAATTTCCGAGGCTATTCTTGGTAAAATCTAGGAATTTATTCGGGAAATCAATTAAGGATTACTGTAAATTCTTTTGAGTATTCCCTAGGAAATTCTTCATGAATATTTTTAAAAATATCAAATTAGTTAGGATTTTTCAAAGCAATTCCTGGAGGAACTTTCGAAAGAATTTCGGGATCAGTTTTCCAAGGATTTTTTTAAAAGAAATCACTAAAAGAGTGTCTATAAGAATGATTAGTAATTTTCTAAATTATTTCTGGAGGAATTTCCAAGATAAAAACCGAAAAGAATTCCCAGAGGAATTTCAGAACGAATTTCCGGACGATTTTTCGTATGGTTTCTTTAAGAGATTCCCGGTGAGGGAACCTGGAGGTATTAAAAAAAAAGTGCTAAGTGATTTGTGAAGAGTTTTTGCTAAAGGAATTCTTGAAAGAATAGCCGAAGGAGTCCCGAATGGATCTTTCAAAGGAGTTTCTAAAGGTATTCTCGAAGAATTTCCAAAGAATTCCTTAAAGCAAAATATCCGGAAAAACTCCTTCAGGTGTTTTCTATACTGCCGTGAATCGCATATTTGTCCCATATGCATAGGAAACCCAGTAAAGATGGGACAGATATGCAATTCACGGCAGTATAGTTTTCCTCAAGATTCTTATACATGAGTTCCTAAAAAATTCCAAGGAATTTCAAAAGAATATCCGAAATATTTTACGAAGGTTTTCACAGTAAAGCAGTAATAGAATTGAAATTATTCTGCCAAAATATGTTGCAATAAGCCTATTCAGATTACGATTAGATTATTTATCATAATAAATATCGTGTTAAAGCTGAGAAAGAAAACTGAATGTATGGGGATGGCACCAGGTTGTTGTTTATCATGATATTTATAATCATAAATGGTGTAATCTGAATAGACCATAACTTGGTTATTTGACACATATATGTGCATATAGTACCGGTACCTTGACTGCTAGCTCCAAGCAAACTAGATGTTGGTCAAGCGAACAAGTATAAGGACGTTAGGCATGAGTACGTTAGGCATAATGGATGTTGATCATAAAATGCCCCAAAGACAGTCCACAACATAGAAAAGGTATTATGCCTAACGTCATGGACCCAACAATCTCATATTTTTGCATAAACACATTTCCTTAAGAAGTTTTCGTAAGAAGTTCTAAAGGATTTCCTGAAGAAATTCCCGAACATATTTCCGGAACATTTCCTTAAGAAGTTTTCTTAAGTTTCTTTAAAAAAAACAGCTGAAATAAAATTCAAAGAAAAGCCTAAAAACAAATTAGAAGAATGTCTGAGGAAATCTGCAAAGTATTTTATAAAGGTATTTCCGAGGGATTTTCACAGGTTGTTCGAGAGATGTTGTCTAAAGTTTTATCAAAGAAATTTTCAAATTAAATCCTGCAGGAAGTTTTGAAGCAATTCTTAAAATCCGGAGGATTTTCCGATGAAATTAACGGATTTTTTTTAAGGAATACCTGGAGGAATTTTTTATGTGATTCCTGAAGCAATTTTGATTGAATGGCTGAAGCAATTTCTGGGTGAACATGCGAAGGAATTCTTGGAGGAATTTTTTAAGTAATTTACAACATTGTTTATGTGAGGCAACCAAAAAATACTTTAAAAAAGTATTTTTCGCAATATTTACTTTTTTGAATTGATTATTTTGCTGCTAAAATCTATCTATGGCACGTTTGTTTTTACCTGGAAATTAATGTAAAACACCTGGAAATAGCCTGGAAAAATCAGGGAATTTTGTTTTTACAGATGAGTAGACACCCTGCAGCATGTCTGTTAGAAGAATTCAAATAAAAAGCACTCGGATTATGTAGGAGAAAATGAGTTTTGGTAGGCTTCGGAGATTTTTTTTTATTTTTGGAAGTCAGTAGAAAAAGTATTCAAACTTTTCTATAATCCAAGTATGTTTTAGATAATTTAATAGTCTTAGTTTGATCATTGACAAACTACAATGACTCATTCCAGAGGTTAAATGTCGAAACGTGTTACAGCAGAATTCTAGTGCGATTATTTTTCTACAGCTCTGCCTAATAGTTTGTTGTTTTAATTCAACTAATAACAGAGTTAAAGCACTACTTACTAATACTAAATGATAACAAAATTTCGATCAGTCTGTATAATAAGTTACTGCAACTAGCGCTATAACTCTGTTATTAGTGCAATAGAAACAACAATTAGGCAGAGTTGTAAAAACCTTCACTCTAGAAGTCTCTAGAAGACTCTACCACCATTTTGTTAAGACGAGGCAATTTTTATGCACACTTTTGTTTTCGATATTTTATCAAAATTAAACACTCAATCATGCAGCAATATATCGATGTGGGATGCTTGAGATACCTGCTTGATTATAGGGACTCGAAAAAAATGTATTGAAGAATGTATATGCAGTAACTAACCGAATATAAAAATGTCCACTTTAACGATTGCGCCCTAACACCGGTTCTAAGCTTCGATGCAGAGTACACGAGCTTTTTTCGCCAGTGACAGGCATATGAGGCCCTTGTATTTAATAGTTAGAGGCTTAAAAAATATGGGTTCTTTGGGAAAGTTGACCTTAAATAAGCCAAAGAATCGACTGAAATAATGAAACGAAATACAATTTTTGACGGGAAGGGTCAACTGAATTTTTATTTATATGAAGAATCATATTATTCAAAACAACAATTTCAAAAAAGCTAACTTATTGATTGGATGATAGAAGTCTAAGCTGGATTCTGGCTTCAAAACGGAAAGCACTCGAAAGTATGACAAATGGAAGCATTTGTTTTTTCTCACCTTCTTTTTGCTTTTCTCGTATTCAAGGCAAACGGTACGAACTTTTTCAGAAGAAGTATGTGTATGTGCATGTGTGCAAAAAAATCTAACTCATTTTTCGAAATCTTATCCTGAACCGATTATTTAAACGGCGAATCCTGTCCCATTGTTTCACATTTAAAATCAGCCCGAACTCACTATGCGCTCAAAAGTTATGGCCAAAATACAAATTTTTATACTATGCCTGAAACTCGATGTGTGCAATTGCACAACCTCATCACATTTTCCGGGCACTTAACCTCATCCGATTTGCTTGCAACAAATTGCATCCGGCAGCAATTATAACAAATGTGAATTTTCAATTCAATCTATCTTTATTTACGAGATCTTCGACCCTAGGCCGGTTCATCTGGTATAAATAAATGTGAAAAATAAGTCTTATTCACCAATTGTTATTTTAGACTTTTCATATATGTTTATCAACTATTTCGAACGAGCGAGAAAGGCATCATCACCGCTAGGTGGATTAATCAGGGTTTTTTCCTCTTGTTTTGGAGTTTACGCGGTTTTTAAGAAGGCCTGGAGCAAGCACGATGAAGTCGTTTTTATACGGTTTTCGGGAATCACGCGGAACGTATCCTCCCCTTAAAAACAGACTGCAGTGTTTTTCTTTTCAACTTTGTATAGATATTAGCAAAGTTATCCTAGCCCGGATTCAGGAGAAGATCGATGCGACTCTCCGGCGGCAGCAGGCCGGATTTCGTGCCGGAAAATCCTGTGAACCATATTGTCACGCTCCGTATCATTCTGGAGCAGGTCAACGAATTCCAGGAGTCCCTTTACTTGGTATTCATTGACTACGAAAAAGCTTTCGACCGTCTCAATCACGAGAATATGTGGGGCGCCCTGAGACGCAAATGGGTTCCTTAGAAAATCATCGGCCTCATCGAGGCACAATACGAGGCCTTCTCGTGTAGAGTGCTGCACAATGGGGTCTTGTCCGACCCTATCCGGGTCGTAGCTGGTTTGAGGCAAGGATGTATTCTACCACCGTTACTGTTCCTCATCGTAATCGACGAGATTCTGGTAGGTGCGATTGACCATGAACCATACCGCGGGCTGTTATAGCAGCCTATAACCATGGAGCACCTAAACGACTTCGAATTGACTGATGACGTTGCACTCATAGCTCAACGGCGCTCTGACATGCAGAGTAAGCTCAACGACCTTGCCGAGAAAGGGAACAAACGTGACGTGGACAATTATCGAGAAATAACTTCGCTGAGTGCAATATCATAACTGTTTGAACTCGTTGTGATGGATCCTCTGCTTTCCCACAGCAAGCTGTATCTGTCTGAAACTCAGCATGGATTCATAGCCGGTCGCTCCACTAGTACTAATTTATTGTGCCTTACATCTTTTATTACGAACAGCATGACGAAAAGAGCTCAAACAGATGTCATCTACACAGATCTGTCAGCTGCTTTTGATAAGTTAAACCACTGCATCGCTATCGCCAAATTAGACATATTAGGAGTAAATGGCACTCCATTGGAATGGTTCCGATCATATCTATCCGGATAGATCTATCTATATCAACTAACGGTTGCTATCGGCGACTGCAGATCTGATTCCTTCGTGGCTACATCGGGAATACCCCAAGGAAGTCATTTGGGTCCGTTAGTCTTCCTACTATATTTCAATGACGTGAATTTTGTACTTCAAGACAAAATTTTCAAAACGACTTATCTGCTTTTGTAAACAAAGATTCAAACGACGATTTGACGAATCTGATAGCTCTCCCACAAAAACCAACACTACCAATAGGTAGGTTAATGATTCCGCTACCTGGTGATAGTGTTGGTTTGCGTGGGAGAGCTATCAGATTCGTCATATCATCGTTTGAATCTTTGTTTACAAAAGCAGATAAGTCGTTTTGAAAATTTTGTCTTGACTTGATGTTCCCCGCCTATCGTATGCTGATGACCTGAAAATGTTCTTGCAAATCCAATCCATCGACGATTGCTATTTCCTTCAACGTCAGTTAGAATCCTTTGCCAATTGGTGCAACGTCAACCGTATGATAGTCAATCCGGAAAAATGCTCGATGATCACTTTTTCTCGGATTAAAAATCCCGTTAGATTCGACTACACGCTTTTGAATACCAGCATAGAACGTCTGAACGTCCAGCATAGAACGTCTGAACGTCCAGCATAGATTTTGGATTCCCAGCTGACGTACAAAATGCATATTTCATACGTTGTAGGTAGGGCTTCCAAAACCCTGGGCTTCATCTTTCGGATGGGTAAAGAATTTTCTGACATTTACTGTCTAAAGTCTTTGTATTGCTCACTGGTGCGGTCAGGGGGAGAAGGCGGAGCACTGAATCCCTACCCCAACATGTGCGACATCTGGATTTGGTTCTGAAATGTAAACAACAGTGTTAATTCCCTACCACCTTTTTGTTATGGCGAGGCAATTTTTATGCACACTTTTGTTTTCGATATTTTATCAAAATTAAACACTCAATCATGCAGCAATATAATGATGTGACATGCTTGAGACCCCTGCTTGAATATAGGAACTCGAAAAAGAATTTATTTGCAGTAACTAACTGAATATAAAAATGTTCGCATTAACAATTGCGCCCTAACACCGGTTCTAAGCTTCGATGCAGAGTACACGAGCTTTGTTCGCCAGTGACAGGCGTATGAGCCCCTTGTGCGGTCGATACTGGAGTATTGCTCCGCCGTTTGGAATCCCAATTATACGAACGGTGCCGAATGAATTGGGTCCGTACAACGACGCTTCCTACGAATTGCTCTGCGTAGACTAACGTGGAGAGATCCATTACGCCTGCCAAGTTATGAAAGCCGCTGTCGGCTTATCGATCTGGAGCCGCTAAGAGAACGCCGTAACACCGCTCGAGCTGTACTTGTTGGAGACGTTTTGCAAGGCCGAATAGATTGTAGTGACATTTTGGAACAGATTAATATTAACGTACAGCCGAGAACACTTCGCAATAACGCTATGTTAAGAATGCCATTTCGTCGGACTAACTACAGTATGAACGGTAGTATTGAAGGATTACAGCGTATATTCAACAGGGTTTCTACAATATTCGACTTCAACCTGCCTCGTCAGACGCTGCGTCGAAGATTCGAAGAATTTTTCACATCGCAATAGATAGCTGCTTTAGTGTTTATGTCCATTTTTTTTCTAAGTTTTTGACGATATGTATACTTATATTTTTTTTATTACCATCATTAGGACATAAGTAGTTTGTTGATTTGGCATTTTCTTCGGGACACTCGACACAGCCCCGCAAGAAAACTCAATTCAAAGAAACAACTACCAGTCTTTTGTAGGTTACTCTGTCTTCCCTATCAGAGACCATTATGAAACAATTCTTTACCATAACGAGTTCCGCCTTCTCAATCGGACTGTATACCAAAAAATCATCTATTCATCGTAGCGTTATCAACCAGAGAGACCATTAACGATTTTAAGATGAGATTATGCCAACACCGCAAATAATGCACAGCTGGTTGTATAATACCTGTGATATTATTCCAATTTCATATGATATTTCTTTAGCATTTCTAAACGCTTTCATATATCCGGCCGAGGGAGACTCGGCTCCTATCTTTAATACTATCGACGCTCTATCCATCAGTACACAGCAGTCCTCAAGAGGGGCCCCATCGAGCTCACCCTCTTCTTGCAGCTGTCCTATGGATTGCTTTAAAACCGAGAAACTAACAGGCTGTATTGTAGATCCAGTTGAGAACCGAAGCCTCGTGACAATCGTATTTTCTAATATTTCCTGATGTCGCAACTGCATAGCGATATTGATGCCATAGTCGTGCGCCATCATGCGCACCACTCGCGATGCAGTTATGACTACCGGAAATGGGAGAAAATGCGATTGTCACGAGAGCTCAGTTCGGTTTTCAACTGGACCTACAATGTATAGGGATTCGATGTGATATTCAAAAATTGTATGAGTGCTCATGCGATTTATACAATCAGACATGCTGTTGCAACCCATGATTAACATTTTTTTTTCTTGTGTTACAAAAATTTTATTTAACATATAAACGAAATTAGAAATGATACATTTTATAATAATATCTACGCTTATAAATGGAAAACCCCGAATGTAAGAGCATTCAAAATACCTCGATGCATAATAATATATCCGCTAAAAACATTGCTGAGCCAGCATATTAGCGAAACAAAACGAAAAATACCTATAATCAGTAATATTATTAGAAAGATAATTCGCACTAAAAGAGTTATAACGAATAGAGGCGATACGTTTCAGATACGATTAAAATTAACAATATAGGGTCTGTCTCATTTGGAAAATTAAACTTAAAAGTGACAATTCGAAAATTAACAAATAACCTGGCCATAAGAATGGCTGGTGCTATCCAGCAATTCCAATAAGACATCGATGCTAAATGATTCGATATCTGTCAAAGGTAATCATGCTCTGCGAGCAGGGTTATTCGATAATTATTGAAATGTCACTTTTAAGATTAATTTCAGTTTAATTCTCCAAATGAGACAGAGCCTTAGAATTAAGGGGGTCCAACGCAAAGGGGTGTAAGTGACAAACACTTAGTTTTGAGAAAAATGGGTGCAAAGTTTTTCATTTTTTTTTTTCGTTTCATACAAATTGTATGGAGGTTCAAAAAATTACTTATTTCCTGGGAATTTTCACATTTTATTATAAACATTGTAAACTACATCAGCATATTGCCGCGCAAAGCTCTAGAACCGAAGCGCTACAGCCAACTAAATATTGGCCAAAATGTCACTACACTCCTCTGCATCTAACCCCCTCAATTATAATTATGACTGCGAACCACAATCTACCGATTCGTTCTACAGTATACTCTCGCTGATCCGACAAATGTATGGCCGGACTATCGGGGTTTCTCTCGTTAATTCGACTGTCAAATCCATACAAATGAACCAAAACAAAATCACAGCACAAATTTGAAAACTGACAGCATAATGTATTTAAATGGGTGTTGATACTATTTAATCCGGAAAAATCCGAATTAGCGAGAACCGGACTAACGAGTCGTCGGACTAGCGAGGTCCGGATAAGCGGGGGGATACTGTACTTGTAGTTACAATCAAGGATGTTATCGATCATTTAGTAATCTGATTTCGATCATTTAGTAGTTTGTCAATATATCATTCCATAGGCTAAATTTCAAAATGTGTTGTATGGTGGACTTCTAGTGCAAAGGTTTATTTACAACTCTGCCCAACAGTTCGTTGTTTGAATTTCACTAATAACGGAGCTATAGCCCTAGTAGCAGTATCTTATACTAAGGCTCTGTCTCAATTGGATAATTCAACTGAAATTAAACTTAAAAGTGACATTTCAATAATTATCAAATAACCCTGCTCGCAGAGCAAGATTACTTTTGACAGATATCGAATCATTTTCCATCGATGTCCTATTGGAATTGCTGGGTAGCATCAGCCATTCTTATAACGGGGTGATTTTTTAATTTTCGAACTGTCACTTTTAAGTTTAATTCTCCAAATGAGACAGACCCTAAATGATTGAAATGATGTTATCGTTTAGAATGAGTTACTGCAACCAGCGTCCTAATTCCTCCAATAGTGGAGTTCGAACATCGACCTGTCAGGCAAAGTTGTAGAAAAACCTTCGCACTAGAAGTCCTCTATACAACACATTTTGAAATTTAGCCTCTGGGTTGAGATATTGACAAACTACTAAATGATAGAACGCAGATTACTAAATGATCGATAACATCCTTGGTTACAATTTGAGTCAATGCAATGAATAACCACAGATAACAGATATTTAGGCTGGTATCCTATACGTGTGTAAACATCCGCATTGATTTAAATGTAAAGAACATTTAGGTTCTGTCTCATTTGGAGAATTAAACTGAAATTAAACTTAAAAGTGACATTTCAATAATGAATTATTGGCAGTAGCTGATTTTCTACTCGCAGCAGCCACATCCAGGCGCTATAGTTTATGCACAAAATAGCCAGCAAGAGTTAACCTCCAGAAATTTGTATGGCGAAAGACATCTAACGCTGGTTTTCTCAAAATTAGGAACTTTTCATGAAAAACTATTTGGTATCGGTTATGAGGGATGGTGTCCGCTACTACGCCTACCAAATATTTTTTCGATTAAAGAGCTTAATTTTGAGAAATCGAACCTTAGATGCCTTTCGCCATACTGATTTCAGAAAGTTAACTCCTAGTGTGCCGCTGTAAGCACGCTCAAAGCAGTCGATTCATTATCAAATAACCCTGCTCGCAGAGCAAGATTACTTTTGACAGATACAGAATCATTTAGCATCGATGTCTTATTGGAATTGCTGGGCAGCACCAGCCATTCTTATTACCGGGTTATTGAGTAATCTTGCTCTGCGAGCAGGGTTATTTGATAATGAATCACCTGTTTTGAGCGTAATTACAGCGGCACACTAGGAGTTAACTTTCTGAAATTAGTATGGCGAAAGGCATCTAAGGTTCGATTTCTCAAAATTAAGCACCTTTATCGAAAAAATATTTGGTAGGCGTAGTAGCAGACACCTTCCTACATAACCGGTACCAAATAGTTTTTCATGAAAAGTTCCTAATTTTGAGAAAACCCGCGTTAGATGTCTTTCGCCATACAAATTTCTGGCGGTTAACTCATGCTGGCTATTTGCGCATATACGATAGCGCCTGGATGTGGAAGCGGTGAGTAGAAAATCAGCCACTGCCAATAATTCATTATTGAAATGTCACTTTTAAGTTTAATTTCTGTTTAATTATCCAATTGAGACAGACCTT
>NW_026942636.1:0-16975 GCF_024139115.2 Armigeres subalbatus
AATTGTTTGAAGGATCAGCTCCCGATTGGTCATCCAGAAACATTTGTTTCGCAAGACGTCAGATCAATATCCAAGACTGTTTTCCCTGTAATAAAACCAACCATTGAGCAATCCGGCAGGTGGTTTAAAACTGTTGGCATTCAGAACTTACCTTTGAAACCGAAAATCCATTCAATTTCCGTCATTTTTTTTTTTGGTTACGGCGACTGTTCTTAACAAATTAGCGAAGCACAAACTGACTCTTTTTTCGGTGGCCAGCCACAGTTACCCGAATCAATTATGTTGGAATACAATCATTCTAAAATTCACTAACCACTTCCTTTTTCACAGAGGTACACATTTTATACTTTTCTTTGGAGGTACACATTCCTTTTTGATTAGAATTTGATTTATAACGTTTAAACTCGCGACTTTGTCTGCGGCTAAAGGCGGCCATCTTCTTGCTGCAGCAAAAGAAAATTATCTGCCCAGCTGCCAGTTGAGGATGTTTTTTTGGAAGCTATTTCACATTGTCGCGCGGTAAAAATACATAAAATTATACGTAATGAACTGCTTTTAGAGGTAGTATTAAGTTTGATTTGCAACCTGCTTGATGTGCACCATTTTGTATGTAGTCAAATGCGCAGTTGGACAGGTAATCTTATTTCAATTTCACGTAACGAATAAAATGTTTGGGTTCATTAGATATTACAACGAGCAATGTAATAAAACATGGATTAGATGTGTAAATACATGAAATCTATTATTACATAGAATTTTCGGATACGTTTACGGTAGTTACGTCCCAGCATATTAATATTTTTTTTGCTGTGTAAATGAGTTCACATATCCTTTGAGGCAATATAAATCGCGAACTGCATGCGAAGGGCCCTCCTTAGCCGTGCGGCTACAAAGCAAGACCATGCTGAGGGTGGCTGGGTTCGATTCCCGGTGCCGGTCTAGGCAATTTTCAGATTGGAAATTGTCTCGACTTCCCTGGGCATAAAAGTATCATCGTGCTAGCCTCATGATATACGAATGCAAAAATGGTAACCTGGCTTAGAAATCTCGCAGTTAATAACTGTGGAAGTGTTTAATGAACACTAAGCTGCGAGGCGGCTCTGTCCCAGGGTGGGATGTAATGACAATAAGAAGAAGAAGCATGCGAAGAATGTTAAAGAAATGAATTTGGAAATGTGGAACACACACACACACAAATCATGCAATGATGCAAATTGAAGAATCGATTCATGCACAATCATTCGGGCACAGCTAGTCCAGTTAGATCCTAATTTAGAAAGTTTTCTCTCCGGCTTATTTGCTTGAGGGATGTGATATGTAATGTCAATATTGCAACAACTGTTTGAGTTTAAGTATCCTTCTTTTTGTTACCATCCTAAACAGCTCAATAAACAACTTCCACATTGTCGTAGATATCTTCCACTCCGTCTATTGCCTTCAGTTTTTCCTTCAGCTTCTCGTACGCTTCTATCGCATCAGGATTTAACTTTATCGTACTTTTAGGGAAAAATGCATGTTCACTGTGTTCTACAGAATATCCTAACTTTTCCAGCTGCGTCTTTACCCTATCGATCTCGTTCGGATCACATATAAACTGAAATAGATTAGGTTCTGCATTATAAAGCTGTTTCGTTCAACGAACGTATATTTGTACCAACCCTGAGCAACTTCGTTTCCTCACTCATGACTTCCACGTCTTCAGAACCAATTTCTATGGCATGCTCTGTACACATCGATAACAGATCATCTCCTGGAATATCCACTTTCCATACAGCTTCAACGTAACCCTGCTCGTCGAACATGTGTTTCACGTCGGTGAACGCGGCGCTAAAAACATGGAAAACATCAAACAAATATTCTCCCAAATAATTTCAACTAAACTCTCACAAGTTCTTCCTCAGTATCGTAGCCATTTCCATTTTCAGTTGCGTGAACCGATCCGTATAGAGCACACAAATTACACTGACCTGCTCGAAAGCCTTTATTTCCAAGCAAAACTTCTTCAGCTGCGCCGTTGACTGATTGCCCTTCTTCAGAATGCCCTGAATCGTCGAGTTGGGCATATTTTTCTTGAGGGCTTCATCGATAGCCGCCCGCAGCGCATTGTTCACCGCCGGGTTGGCACCTCCCGCTTGGATGGCTAACCGGATCTGGCGGGACAACTTAATGAACAAAACGGACCTCCGCCCATCGTTTAGCGCCTTTATGTGTCGAATATTTTGCCATTTGGAGTGCCCGGCACCGTTCAGTGGACTGAGATGAATTTCCCTAACCGCCCGGTGACGGGATTGTCTGAGAACAGACGAGCACTGCACCACTGCGAAGCGTAACGATTTGAACATTTCTGAGTCGATTGGAAATCGAAATAGGTTTATTAATTGAGTTGAATTGCCTTTGACTATTATTCACAGTTAAAATCTCACAGAATATTTCTACATTTAATAAATTCGCCGTATGTTATATAAAAATGACTGAACTCCCTGCTAAAATAACAACAAGTCAGCCACTGCATATGACTTTGACAGATTATTAATGAAAGCCGGGTGAATATCACAAAACATCACTGGGGTGATGCCGAACACACAATGAATGCTCTACTGGAAACAAGATGGCGCTAGAGGCGAACACGAATGTTCGGAAACAAAATGTAATGATAGCTGATGCGCAAAGACAAACTAAAAGCATATGTTCCCATCAAACTAAACGACGGAATCCAGTTTCCAAGCTTTGCTTCAGCAAAGCAAAACTGTGCTTCCACAACAGATATTTATTGATGCCTTTTTGAGACATTATCACGCCGTGTGCTTCCTCGCAGTATGTATGCTGATACATTTACAGCTTCATTTGCATTTCCAAAATCGCGAAGCAATAAATTGGGAAGAAAAGTCGTAATGTCGCCCATGTCATCATAAAGGTGACTCTCAAAAGCTCATTTCCATCATCTTTTTGGCAGTACTCCAAAACGATATATCTCATACCGCATACCCTTATCAAAAGTGAAGTAGAAATCAATTAAACTGTTCGGCATCGTATTGGTGAAGCTTGTTGAGACGGATTACTGCAGTGCATAAATTCTGATAAATTTTCGATTAGGTAAAAAACAATCGAGAGCACTCATCGGACACGAACATCCTCAACCCGCAACGCCCGCACTGGTTGTTGTTGCTTGTGTTCTTTCATCGGATTACAAAACGCTGACCATTTCGGATGTCATGTATAGGGTGGTTATGATTATTCTCGACACGAGTCTTATTCCCGCCATTGACACAAAACCAATAAAAACAACATGATTCACTCCAACTCACTGGACGCAGTCTGATTTTGGTGCAGTTATGGACCCTGACGTGAGGCTGTGGTTTGAGTTCATCATTTACATAATGCAAGCTTCGCCCACGTCGCCATCATCGACGGCCGGCGGCGGTCATCATAGTTGTTAATGCATAATTACAGTTTATTGCTTTAATCGTTTCAAATTACACAACATTCCCCACTCTAAAGCATTATCCAACGTTCAGATGGGTCTATTGGTGCGAATTCAGCGAGCTGTTACTAATTGAATAAGGGTAATCCCCACAATGAAGTGGGATATGTATGTTGTTCGGTTGTGTCCGTGCAAAATTATGTTGCTGACAGGAGGATATGGACAATCATATGGTCGCATTTGTTTGTACTATGTAGGTAATAGTTAGGGTCTCCTCTCCAGTTAGCCTTAGGGACTGTCCACAAACCACGTAGACCGAAATTTCACTTTTTCAAACCCCCCCGTCCCCCCTAGTAGACTTTTGTAGACTTTTCCAAAACCCCCCCCCCCCCCCCTGAAGTCTACGTAGACTTTGCCAAATTTTACAAAACATCATATGTGATTGGAAAAAATATGGAAATCAACCACGTTTTAAGCAATTCAGCTATTCAAATCCATTTCCATATAAACATTACAATAAAACTCGAATTTCAAACATAACAAAATCAAACTGAACAAAATCCAACAAAACAAAAATCAATTTGAAAGGAAATCAAATTTAATCCTCTGTCCATAGCTCCTGAAATCAAATCTCAAAGCCAATTAATTTATTTTCTGTTGAATTTGATTCCGCCTAGAGGTGTGCGCCACCACTTGACACTTTTGTATCGGCGCGCCAGTGCTTAAAATATGTCACGCATCTGTCTTATAATTCGTCGGTTCAAATTTGTGAAAACCGAGAAATTTACAGAAATTTGAAAAATGTCGAGTTGATATTCCGTGTCTACATTTCAATAAGTTTTGCGTGGAAATTTCGTAAAAAAAATTACCAATTGATAACCTTGAATGCTTACAGGTCATACTCCAAAGAATTCTCCGTGATAATTCCGATGCTTTTCTTGAAAATTCCGTGCAATATCCCGCTGAATTTTCTTATAAATTCCTTGCTAAAAAACCCCGAGTAATTTTCCGTTCAAATTGAGAATTATTTCCCGAGGTAATTTTAAATTCAAACGGACATTCAGTAACATTTACCTTGGAAATACAAAATGGTTTTCTAAGATATTTTTCCATTTATTTTGCAAATTTAGAGCAATTTCTTTAGTAAATTTAAATGGACGTTCCAAAGAGTTTTCTGAATAATTTGCGGTGGAAATTATGGAGATTTTTTTGTAAATTTCAAGTAAAAAATACGTAAGTAAAAAATTTTCATGAAAACTACAAAAGCTTTTTTACAAAAATTGGATTTTTTATGTGGAAATTCAAACAGTTTTTGGAGGAAAATTCAAGTAATTTCTCGAGGAAGTTTTCAACAATTTAAATTCCGAAGAATTGCAAAGAATTAGCATTAGAACTGCTGAAGAAATTTACGAGGAATTTTCCATGGGCATGAAGAATTTTGCTTTTATATGTCCAAAGAATTTCCGAAATTAAAAAAAACATTCCGGGGTCTTCCCAGATAGTGGATCCCCAGTGAATATACTGAAGGGTTCCTCGAGGAAATTCCGGAGTATTCCCTTTACAAGTTCCAAAGAATATTTTTTGGGCATTCCAAAGACTTTTTCTTTGTTTATAATGGATCAATCGCCGCGAAATTGCTGGTGGGGATTCTCATCGATTAGTTTTCGGCGAAAAATGACTTCCTTTGTAAATTAAAAAAAAAACCGTTGAAGTACGACATAATTTCCATAGTTTCCAAAGAAGTTCCTGCCGAAAATTAAAAAAATCTAGTAGAATCTGAAATCATATCCAAGTTGAGATTTTGAAATTTTTCGATAGTTTTTATAGAATACTAATTTTCCTGCTCAACACAGAAGATTTTCTTGGTGAAATCCAAGACTTTTACTTCAGTGAAATTCATTACATTTTTATGGAAAAATTGCACAAAATTATTTCGGTAAAGTCATGCACAAAAACCGGAAAATCCTAAGAAAAATCAACAAGTGAACTTCGCACAAACCTGCTGTATAAATCGTTTAAAAAAAAATAAAAAAGTCTACGTAGACTTTTGTTATACCCCCCGTCCCCCTTCGTAGACTATCGTAGACTTATTCGAAACCCCTCCCCCCTCTCGAGAGTCTACGTGGTTTATGGACAGCCCCTTACGAGCAAAGGCATAAGAAAACTTTCAATTGATAACTGAGAAAATGCTTATAGAAACTAAGTTGAAAAGCAGGCCAAGTTCAAGTTGAAATGTACACTGTCGAAAAAAAACCTATCGAAGTTCATTAACTTACCTTATGAAATTTAGCTACAAGGAAATGGATTGGAATCCATAAGGTAACCTTATGGAACTGGATGAACATAAAATTAATTATGTCTATAATGAAGCATATGTTTGTCTCAAAGTCGCCTTAACATTTTCAATGCATAAACTTATGAAATTCATACACTTATCAAAAGAATATGTTTTCAGATTCAAATATAAACATAACAGAACATAAAAATCAAACAGTATTTTTAAACTAATTATTTCTTTATTTTAAAATCTTGAAGTTTTTTTTTTGGCCTTCAAAGATTGGACAACTAAAGCTTGATCCACTTAGTATTTGGCCGCACGAAAATAGACATTTCTTTGCCAAAAAAGTACATAAAAAGGTTTTTAAGGTTCTATTATACAGGGAATTTAGTAAACTTTGAAGGAAAAAATATCGAAAAATTATTCATTGGCATTTCGGATGAATTCTTAAGAGCCCCGCACATAGCATACGTTTGCGTTGCGTTTGACACATTTCCCATGGGAAAACTGTCAAACGCAACGCAAACGTATGCTATGTGCGGGGCTCTTTAGACTTTTCTCTCAATACCACTCGTTATTTTTTACACTGTAGAACGGTCCACTTGATCTGCCATTTGTTCACACCACTTCTCCATATAAGATGGTTTTCTGATTGTTTTGAACCATTTCTTAAGTTTCCCTCTGATAATTGCCTAATATTTTTCGTTGGGACGAAGAACGACGTGGGTTGATAGTTTTTTCCAATAACGTCATTATCATTCGGTTCATACCATTCCATTACATCCCGTCTGTAATGGTAGCTTGTTAAGTGAGGCCAAAGCAACACCGGACAGTCGTGTGATTGAATGGATGGCAAAAAACGCTTCTGAAGACACTCCTTGTATATTTGCCCATTTTTGGTCGATTTAGTGATGAAAACTTTAGTTTTCTTTCCACAACTGCAGATGCTTTGACATAACATCAATTTGTGGCCAATCTTGCCGGCATAGACATATTTGAATTGGTTTTTTTAGGGGTATTGAGATTATTACATATCTTGAATCTATCTTAATAACTAAGCCTAAATACAAAATTTCATGAATTTTGGTGCGCGGGAACTATTTTAAATCAATTTCGAAAAACCTAATAATATCGCGTATTGAACACCCCTAAATGTCCGGGAGGTAAAAGTTTATTTTAATGTGAATTTCATCGCCCCTCAAAATACATCAATTATTGTGTTTCGTCAGAATTTGCTCGACCAGCATTTGTGCAATTCAACATCGCGCAGATTAATCACCCATCATGTTTGCACTACCTGCACTCGCGAGAAAGATGGGATTGACTGACTGCGAATGTGTATACTCACGAAGACAAACAGGATCTGTTATTTGACACATGCTTGCTAGGCCTGTTTATGATAATAGACCTGTCCAATGCCACACATCTCCCCTCTTCTCCAAAAAAAATGCTGTCACCCTTTTCTTCTGCATGGAAAAAAAATAACACCCACGACATATTATGTATCATTCAATTGCTCTCTCATCATGATACGAAAGCATCTTCCAGCAAACAACCATTCCCGGCACACCATTCTATTGCCAGCATCTCATTTCATAATCGAAGAACACAAATAGTGGCACACCTAAATATGGAAAGCACTCTCAATGAACTCCCGTGCAGTGGGCGTCTCGACTCGCAATTCAAGACAAAATTTTCAAAACGACTTATCTGCTTTTGTAAACAAAACTTCAAACGACGATTTGACGAATCTGATAGCTCTCCCACGCAAACCAACACCATCAATAGGTAGCGGAATCCTTCAACTACCTATTGATGGTGTTGGTTTGCGTGGGAGAGCTATCAGATTCGTCAAATTGCCGTTTGAATCTTTGTTTACAAAAGCAGATAAGTCGTTTTGAAAATTTTGTCTTGAATTGTACTCGCAATTCGTGAAGTAATATTTCACTTGTACTTCAAATCACTACCACTACTTCTACTTTTTTCGAATACACGTCCAATTCACTGTGCAGTCAAACAACCAGCAACAAAAACCATACCGCAATTAAAAAAAAAACAGCTCTAAATCATGGCCGAATATCTATTCTCAATTGAATTAAACCTTCCGTGTACCTGTGACCTTCCGGATTCGCAATACCAAACTACTTGTAGGCCATCGACCATCGCTGAGCAAGAGGCTCTTGGATGAACTGTGATCATTCTGATCCACAATAACACCGTTCTTCTTGCGGGCGTCCCACCAACGCAGAGGAAGAAACACTTGAACGCGAACATTCACCACGCAGAATTGTGATTCGTCTACAGCTACAACAATCAAACTCTCCTTATTAAACTCTATCGCTCCCCGAGACAACGCATGCAAAAAAACGGTTCTCCTTTTTCATGGTTTGTCTTTTATTCTTCTTCTTATCACAGTTGACCGACTTTTCATAACGGTATAAGTGATTCCAATTCGCGAAAGGGTAATTTATATTTCACAATGGTTTCCATATCGGGATAAAACACATTCATAACTATATAATATCAGGAATCTCGGCTATGTTGGAATACTCTTCAAAGGGGAGAAGCCTTCGATAATCAAAGGTAATTCAAAATATTTTATTCGAGATTCTAGATGCATCAGATAGTTCATGGTGGCAGCGTTTGGCTGAATGCAGATGACGTTACATTTGAAAAACCATTAAAGAGTACCCCGATCTTTCGAAACTTAGCCAACCTCATAGCCAACACTAGCTATCAACAAAGTAGAAGATTTCTATAACACATTCCAATCCATTGCACTTATATTCAAAGAACAGTACGAAGACGTGTTTTTGATAATTCAAACCATTGTAATAAAAAAACTCTTAAACATTATAACATTTAGTTTTCAAAATGAACTTGTTTTGAAAATAAAACTTAGAAGTTGGGAACAACACGTTCTTATTGGTGTATTTAAGTCTATCGCCACATACTTGGTTAATCCATTAACAATCGAATCAAATTAGCGAGATCTGATCTAAGAAACTACTTCTCTTAACAAATTGAAAGAGACTTTGGCAAACAAGCATATCTGTTTGCGTTCCAACAAAAACGATACAAACCTACTTCATTCAATCAATTTGTGCATCATTACCCATCAGCCGACCAAAACAAACTAAGATAGTGAGATCGTCCCGCAGAAATAACTCTTTTTGACATGTTTACAAAAAACTAAAACATAATGGTCTGAAGAAGGCTATTTTTGGTTGAATAAGCGCTCTATCCCCTTCCAATGTTTGTTGGGGTCTTATCTGAGTCACCAATATGCGAATGCAACGTATACAATTCTGATGGTGAAAATGATGCAAAACGTGCAAATGTGTAAACAGTGCATCTGTAAGTTGCATTCTGATTAATTAGGCAAATTAGTTGGATTTTCTTTTAAGTTTTAAACATGATATTAGGCGCAAAATCGTTTTAATTGTATCATGTTGCATTATTCAATGGTGGGGGCGTTTTGCATCATTTTCTCCTGTAACATTCAAAATTTGCGCACACACTTTCACAAAAGAAATCAGTGTTGAGGTAATTTGACACTGGGGGATGAATGTATGTATCCCCCAAATAAGAGCGAGCAAACAAAACTGTAAAAACCATTGTGAAAAAACGGTGTTGGGTTCGCGGACAACACCCTAAAAGTAGAATCCCTCTCATTTACAAAGATACATTTATCGTCACTCTTCTTACCGGTGCAAAAAATCTCCGCTGCTTTAACTTTTTCGGCTACGTCCGAAATTATTTTTTTCACTCACTTCTATAAACATGATGGGTGATTTCATGCGAAATATGTTTATTAGACCTCTTCATGTTTTCAAAAAGTATCAAAAATTCAACCGGTCAGTCCAGAATCACAATTCTTATGCTAAAATAAGCCTCCTGTCAAATTTTCAGCTAATTCGGATAAAATTTCGAGGTGGCTCAAGTCGATTTAGTGTTTTTGAGCTTTTTTCAATTTTGAAAAAAATCTAACGAGAGATATAAACGCCGAAAACCTTCGCAACAACCTCTATATGGAAGATTTTGATGTGCTCTACAAGTCTTGTGAACATTGCAATTCGTTCTGTTTATGTTTTGATCATGTTAAAGTGATTTTCAAGCTTATAAGTGGATAAAAACACTGTTTCCACTAAAAGTCGTTGTTCTACAAAATTCTTCAATTTATGACAAATCATTTCTAATTTAAAATATTTATTTTCCCCCTTTCAATCTGGACATTTGAGTAATATAACTTCTAATGTCCGATTTAACTTTAAATTCTTAAAAATCAGAAGCTGAACATTTGTCATAAATTTGCACGTTGGGATTTCGTCAAACAAGTTGTTCGAACAAAAAAGCTTTAATTTCACTTGTTACTACGTCGCACTAAATGGTAAAAGCATTCAGACATATGGTGAAATGAACCAAATTTGGAAGTCGTTTGTTGTAAGCATCAAATATCATATGATTTGATTTATGTTTTGTTCGAATAATTTGCTTAAGGAAATCCTAGCGTGCAAATTTATGACAAATGTTCAGCTTCTGATTTTTAAGAATTCAACGGTAAATCGAACATTAGCAATTATAATACTCAAATATCCAGGGAAAAAAGAGGAAAAGAAATATAATAAATTTGCAATGGTTTGTCATAAATTCAAGAATTTTGTAGAACAACGACTTTACGGGGGAAGAGTGTTTTTATGCACTTTAAAGCTTGAAAATCACTTTAACATGGCCAAAACGTGAACGGGACGAATCGCAATATTCACAAGACTTGTAGAGCACACCAAAATTTTCCATATGGAGGTTGTTGCGATGGTTTTTGGCGTTTATATCTCTCGTTAGATTTTTTTCAAAATTGAAAATTGCCCAAAAACACTAAATCGACTTGAGCCACCGCGAAATTTTATTCGAATTAGCTGAAAATTTGACAGGAGGCTTATTTTAGCATAAGAATTGTGATTCTGGACTGACCGGTTGAGTTTTTGATACTTTTTGAAAACATGAAGAGGTCTAATGTTTATACACTCCTGGCAGGATCGCCAAATGTGCAATTCAACATCGCGCAGATTAATCACCCATCATGTTTGCACTACCTGCACTCGCGAGAAATATGGGATTGACTGACTGCGAATGTGTATACTCACCATGACAAACAGGATCTGTTATTTGACACATGCTTGCTAGGCCTGTTTATGATAAGAGGCCTGTCCAATGCCACACAGCATTCTTGAGCGATGTTTGGCAACCAGGTTTTGTTTCAGTGTCCAGTTGGGATGCCTATTGAAATGCTACGACTTCGTGCCGTCAGATAATTTGAGCTGGGCTGTACGGCGCAGTGAACCTTTTCAGTAAATCGCGCAAGGAAATCCCAGAATTGTTCCGAACTGCTCTGCAGACTTTCACTTGTAGTAGCGTCAGAGAAATATCAACCGAAAGCAAAAGCCGCCCACAGCAAAACCAAAAATGTAGCTTTTACAGTTGGTAGTGATATTCGTCGTGGATAGTAGACAGTCAACTGCTGGCATCAATGGCATCGGCGTCTCGGTCACCGTGACTGGGCGGCAGTAGAACGCCTGGTAAAGGACGATATGGCAACCGGCATGAAGGTAAGCAACTGGCATTTAAAAATCATTTGCGAGTGTTGTGCTGAGGGTAAGTCGGCTCGTAATCCGTTCCCCCCGATTGTGGAGAAAAAGTCCGTTCAGATTCTCGATATTATACACACCGATTTGTGTGGTCCGATGAAGGAGACGACTCCGAGCGGCAATCGATATGTGATGCATCTGATCGATGATCACAGCAGGTTCACGGTAACGTATTTACTGAAAAGCAAATCGGAGGCTGCGGCTAATTTTGAAGATTATGTGCGGTGGGTGGAAAACAATTTTGGAAGAAAGCCACGAGTGATCCGTTCTGATGGTGGCGGAGAGTTCGATAACTCAGAGCTACGAACTTTTTACAAGAAGGAGGGTATGGTGCCACAATACACAACGCTGTATTCACCCCAATCAAATGGAGTTGCAGAGCGGAAAAACCGCTCCATCACAGAGATGGCAACATGCATGTTGCTAGACGCAGGTCTGGAGAAGCGTTTTTGGGGAGAGGCTGTGCTGACAGCAACCTACCTTCAGAATCGTCTGCCGTCGAGATCTATCGAACGCACTCCGTTCGAGATGTGGTGGGGACGAAAACCAGACCTGAGCCACGTGAGAATATTCGGGAGTGAGGCCTTCGTTCATATACCATCGGTTAAGCGGGTTAAAATGGAGAGTAAAGCTCGTAAGCTGACGCTGGTAGGGTACTCAATGGAGAATAAGGGGTACCGGTTCGTCGATCGTAAGACCAACCAGATTACAGTGAGCAGAGATGTGCGATTCATCGAACTTGGCAACGGATCATCGGTGGAATTCCCAGTCGTTCCTGAGGAGGAGCGACGTGCATCTGTGGAAAATGTGAAGATGATGCCGTTTATGAAGAATGATGAAGAATCCGTTAGTGTAATACACCTCAAAATGTGCGCGAAGATCCTCTCTGTGTACGACAACGTGAAAACGAACTGAATGCTGACGACAGTGAAATTAGTGTGTACGACTCGTTGAGCGTTGATGAAGAGCCACGAGATCGTGAAGAAAGAAGATCTGCAAGGAAGAACCGCGGTGTAAAGCCTCAGTATTCAAACGATTTTGTGCTCGATATGGCAGCAGGAAGTGCGGAATGTGTGCTTGGCGGGATGCAATGACGGACGAACTTGAGTCGCATCGCCAAAACGGAACCTGGGAGCTGGTGCCGCATCAGAAAGGCCACAAAGTGATCGGTTCGAAGTGGGTTTTCTAAGTGAAAAAGACCGAGTTGGGTGAGGTAGTGAAGTGCAAGGCCCGCATTGTAGCGCAAGGCTATGCGTAAAAGTACGGGGTTGATTTCGATCAAGTGTACGCTCCAGTGACCCAATTGGCCACATTTCGCACCTTCCTCGCTGTCGCCGTGAAGAATGGACTCGCCGTTAAGCATCTCGATGTCAAGACGGCTTACTTGAACGCGGAGCTTGAAGAAGAAGTGTTTATGAAGCAGCCCCCCGGATATGCAGTACCTGATTAGGAGGAGCTGGTTTGTCGACTGAAACGCAGCATTTACGGGCTGCGACAGTCTGCGAGATGTTGGAACAAAAAGCTGCAGGAAGTCCTTGGTCGGTTCGGTTTCCAGCAATCCACCGCAGACCAGTGTCTGTTCATCAGAAAGGTAGGTGACAAGACTGTTTTTGTATTGGTATATGTCGACGATATCCTCGTTGCTTCAGCTGACGAAGAGGAGGTCAAAGACACGATTGAAGCTCTTAAAAGAGAATTCAACCTGACCTGCTTGGAAGACGTAACCATTTCCTGGGCATAGAGGTCAAACGTGACGTAGGATGTTTAAAGCTACGCTTGCAGACATACATTACACAGGTGATCGACAAATTCGGAATGTGTCAGGCCAAGGCAGCGAAAAGTCCCATGGATCCAGACTATCTCAAAACCGTTGATACCAGTGAAGAGTTTGAGGACGCGAGGCAGTACAGAAGCTTAGTGGGAGGTTTACTATATCTTTCGGTATGTGTGCGGCCAGATATCGCCGTAAGCGCGGCAGTTCTAGGACGGACGTTTTCTAAGCCGACGGAACGCGATTGGGTAGCAGCCAAGCGAGTACTGCGCTATCTGCAAGGTACTAAGGAGTATTATCTTCACCTGAAAGCAAGCCATGATAGTGTATTGTCTGGATACAGCGATTCGGACTGGGCAGATGATGTTGAAACGCGTCGGTCAACGTCGGGTTTTGTCTTCAAATTTGGTGAAGGGGCAATAGTTTGGGCAAGCAGACGCCAAAACAGTGTTACTCTTAGCTCTATGGAAGCTGAGTATGTTGCCCTTTGCGAAGCGAATCAGAGCTGCATAACGTTCGTGAAGACCGGAAGATCGAGTCAAAAGTCGAAGCATATCGACACAAAGAAATGTTTCTTGAAGGAGCTGTTAATCCTGGAGTACTGTCCAACTGATATTATGACTGCCGATGTGCTCACGAAGCCACTAGGGCCGATAAAACTTGAGCGTTTCCGGGAAATGCTTGGAGTGTCACAATAGAATGACTGCACATTGAGGAGGAGTGTCGGAAGGCAATGTTTGTATGCCTACAAATAAAAAGGGACTAAACATTGCCTTCCGACAGTTTCTGGTCGTATGTTCCACTTCTACGGTTGTTTTGTTCTACGCGATCCAGCAATAGTGTTTCCCGATAACGTTTGACAGTTTTTACTGTCAATTTAGGTAATTTAAGATGTTTTGAAATCATTTTGAAAAATTTGTTCCCATCTCTCGCGTTCCATTTTCGATAAATTTTGAACGTTAGCATCAATACTGATGAAACTTTAACCATAAATTAAACAAACCTTCCGCAACGATGTGATGTATTTTACTTCTAGGTACGGTCACCAGAGGCGCCGCAGTAATTGGAGAGAAACGGCCTAATACTAAGTGGATCAAGCTTTATTAGACCCACTAGGCACGGCAAATGCTGGGTAAAGCGTACCATTGGTACTTCGCGTACCTGAAGGAATAAAATAGACCCCTCTTACCTCTTACCCAGCAACTCCTAACCTTACCTCCTCGTGGTGCTGGCCGGGATACGAGCAACTTTAGGGAAGATCGGGTAACCAACTCCGGTGGGAACTATGGGCGTATGCTGGCAGAGAAGGAAGTATTTGCTTCTCTCCGGAGGTGTGAATCTTACTGAGCCTCTATTCTCCATGTCAGGATCGGCTCACAACAGCGTCTGTTCCCCATATTAGAGGCGGCTGATTATCTTCCGAATGCCAGCGAGGGACTCTAAGTGAAACGGTGCATCATGGTTCACCGGGAATAAGGAGGAATGGTCCTCAGGAAACTAAGGGGGTTTTGTGTTAAGCCCCGCAAACCAGCCTTAAAAAAAATATACGCAACGAACAATCAACAAAAGAGTACGGACCGGAACCATCGGTGAAGACCACTGCAACGAAAAGGGACTAGCGATTGGAAACTCGGTTCGTGGAACTGCAAATCTCTCAACTTCATCGGGAACACACGCATACTCGCCGATGTACTCAAAGACCGTGGATTCGGCATCGTGGCGGTGCAGGAGGTTTGTTGAAGTTATCAATAGTGCGAACTTCAGCATAATCAACGACCATAGTCCACGCTCCGGAAGCACTGATGATGGTAAGGACGCATTCTACGCGCAGCTGGAACGTGAGTACGACAGCTGCCCAAGCCACGACGTCAAAATCATCATAGGAGATTTGAATGCTCAGGTTGGCCAAGAGGAGGAGTTTAGACCGACTATTGGGAAGTTCAGCGCTCACCGGCTGACGAACGAAAACGGCCTACGACTAATTGATTTCGCTGCCTCCAATAATATGGCCATTCGCAGCACCTACTTCTAACACAGCCTTCCGTATCGGTACACCTGGAGATCACCACTGCAGACAGAATAACAAATCGACCACGTCCTGATTGATGGACGGCACTTCTCCAACATTATCGACGTCAGGACATATCGTGGCGCTAACATCGACTCTGACCACTATCTGGTGATGGTTAAACTGCGCCCAAAACTATCCGTCATCAACAATGTTCGGTACCGACGACCAAGAGCGGCTGAAGCAACCTGACGTCACCACTGCACACGCGCAGCATCTTGAGACAGCGTTGTCGAAAAAGGGTGAGCTCGATGGGGCCCCTCTTGGGGACTGCTGGAATACAGTTAAAGCAGTCATTAACGACGCAGCGGAGAATAACGTCGGGTATGTGGGACGAAGTCGACGGAACAATTGGTTTGACGAAGAGTGCAGACAGATTCTGGAGGAGCAAGACGCAGCGCAGTCGGTTGCGCTGCAGCAAGGTACCCGGCAGTACGTGGAACATTATATACTGAAGACAGCAGACCCGCCTTTTTCAGGAAAATAAACGCCGTCTGGAAGAAGCGGAGTGCGAGGAGATGGAACAGCTGTGCCGTTCTCAAGAAACACGCAAGTTCTATCAGAAGCTCAACGCATCCCACAAAAGCTTTGTGCCGCGAGTCTAAATGTGCAGGGATATAAGGATGGGGGCATCTTGACGGACGAACGTGTGGTGATCGAAAGCCAGCACTACGAGGAACATTTGCATGGCGCTGAGAGTACAGGCAGTGAAATTCAAGGCCGCGGAGCAGATGACTACGTCAGTTCAGCGGACGATGAAAGCCAACCAGCCCCCACCTTGAGGGAAGTTAAGGATGCCAACCAACAGCTAAAGACAAATAAAGCAGCTGGTAATGATGGTATCGGAGCTAAGCTCATCAAGATGGGTCCGGAAAAGCTAGCCACTTGCCTGCACAAACTGATAGTCAGAATCTGGGAAACTGAACAGCTACCAGAGGAGTGGAAGGAAGAGGTTATATGCCCCATCTACAAGAAAGGTGACAAGCTGGAGTGTGAGAACTTTTGAGCGATCACCATCCTTAATGCCGCCTACCAAGTGATATCCGAGATCATCTTCCGACGTCTGTCACCATTAGTGAATAAGTTTGTGGTAAGTTATCAAGCCGGCTTCGTTGACGGCCGTTCGACAACGGACCAGATCTTTACTGTACGGCAAATCCTTCAATAATGCCGTAAATACCAGGTCTCAATGCAGCTTTGGAAAATTATGGACGAGAAAAGCTTCCCTGGGAAGCTTACCAGACTGATCAAAGCAACGGTGGATGGTGTGCAAAACTGTTTGAAGATTTCCAGCGAACACTCAATTTCGTTCGAATCGCACCGGGGACTAAGACAAGGTGATGGACTTTCGTACCTGTTGTTTAACATTGCACTAGAATATGTCATGTGGAGAGCCGGGTGTAACAGCCGGGGTACGATTTTCAACAGATCCAGTCAATTTATTTGTTTCGCAAATGACACTGCAAAGGTGGCAGAACTGTACACCCGCCTGAAACGTGAAGCAACAAAAGTTGGACTGGTGGTGAATGCATCGAAGACAAAGTACATGCTTGTGGGCAGAACCTAGCGCGACAGAGCCGGCCTGTGGAGCAGTGTTACGATAGACGGGGATACTTTTGAGATGGTCGAGGATTTCCTCTACCTTGGATCCTTGCTAACGGCTGATAATAATGTTAGTCGTGAAATACGAAGGCGCATCATCTATGAAAGTAGGGCCTACCACAGGCTCCAGAAGAAACTGCGGTCAAAAAATATTCGCTGCCTATGTGTCATGAACAAAACGCTCATAAGA
>NW_026942637.1:0-29215 GCF_024139115.2 Armigeres subalbatus
ATGATAGATTAACGTTCTTGCTGTTAGCTAGAAACGGTAGCAACTATTTAATTAAGATCTCAGTTGGTGACTCAAAACTAAAAGAAGTCGCGTCAAGTACGATACACTGAAGACGACCTTAAAGTTCAGGTAGAAATACGTACATGTAGAAGTAATAGGAGGTGGTGGAATTAAATGGAATTGTACTAAACTCGTCTTATTAACGTGAAAACATTCAACTAAAAAAGAGCTAAATAATTTTCTTAAAAGAGGATGTCAATTTGCTTGAATTGAGAGGTTTAATAACTGAAAAGAATCATGGGAATACAATCTTATTGATAATTAAACAAATTATATGAAAACTAATTAAATATTAGTTTATCATTGTTGTTAATGTAACAGATCTTGTTATAAAAAGTTATAATGCATGAATACCATCAAAGCCAGTTTATCACAAAGTCATAATATCGAGGTATTCACCTCTAATCGAGCATATGTCAAAGGATCAATAAAGTAGGGGAATTAAATGGAATAGTACAAGCTCGTTATGTGACAAGTTAATACATTCCACTAGAAGCTTAAAATTTTTATTCGTGGGCTTCGTGGCCGTGCGATTTGTGACGCCAATGTGCTGTGGCGTGTGGGTTCGATTCCCGCCCCGGTTAGAAGAAAACTTTTCGTAAAAGCGAAAGATTCTCCACTGGTCCACTGGGTGTTGTGTGAATGTCCTGTCCGTTATCTCATGCTCTTGTTAAAGGCGATGAACCTGTCCAACAAAAAAATCTTATCGGGGTAAATTGTCCAAGTGGACTGAACAAATTTTGCTAGATTGCAATTTTAAGACAATATAAACGCATCCATTCCAACTCGCTTGCACATCCTTAAATAAAATAGCTATAACTATGTTTTGCATATAATTAAATAAGCTCTTGCCGGAGTTCAAGTTATGACACCTTTGTCGTCTCATTTCTCTCACTCCACAACACAACTGCTTACCCGTGCGTAATGTAATTGTGGGAAGTTTCTTCATGAAACACAATCCAACTACGTGTCCCAAGGGGACAACAAGCTAGACAGAGGGTGAAAATGAGCAAAGGCACGTGACCACAGTTCGTGAAAAACAAGAAGCAGAATCGAACTCCACGAGAGGCAATAGGATGAATGAAAAATAGTCGGGGTACACAGCAAAAATATAGAAATATGCCGCGAATAGAATAAAGAATAAAGAATAAAGAATGAAGAATAAAGAATAAAGAATAAAGAATAAAGAATAAAGAATAAAGAATAAAGAATAAAGAATAAAGAATAAAAAATAAAGAATAAAGAATAAAGAATAAAGAATAAAGAATAAAGAATAAAGAATAAAGAATAAAGAATAAAGAATAAAGAATAAAGAATAAAGAATAAAGAATAAAGAATAAAGAATAAAGAATAAAGAATAAAGAATAAAGAATAAAGAATAAAAAATAAAGAATAAAGAATAAAGAATAAAGAATAAAGAATAAAGAATAAAGAATAAGAATAAAGAATAAAGAATAAAGAATAAAGAATAAAGAATAAAGAATAAAGAATAAAGAATAAAGAATAAAGAATAAAGAATAAAAGAATAAAGAATAAAGAATAAAGAATAAAGAATAAAAGAATAAAGAATAAAAGAATAAAGAATAAAGAATAAAAGAATAAAGAATAAAGAATAAAGAATAAAGAATAAAGAATAAAAGAATAAAGAATAAAGAATAAAGAATAAAGAATAAAGAATAAAGAATAAAGAATAAAGAATAAAGAATAAAGAATAAAGAATAAAGAATAAAGAATAAAAGAATAAAGAATAAAGAATAAAGAATAAAGAATAAAGAATAAAAGAATAAAGAATAAAAGAATAAAAGAATAAAGAATAAAGAATAAAGAATAAAGAATAAAGAATAAAGAATAAAGAATAAAGAATAAAAGAATAAAAGAATAAAGAATAAAGAATAAAAGAATAAAGAATAAAGAATAAAGAATAAAGAATAAAGAATAAAAGAATAAAGAATAAAGAATAAAGAATAAAGAATAAAGAATAAAGAATAAAAGAATAAAGAATAAAGAATAAAGAATAAAGAATAAAGAATAAAGAATAAAAGAATAAAGAATAAAAGAATAAAGAATAAAGAATAAAGAATAAAGAATAAAGAATAAAGAATAAAGAATAAAGAATAAAGAATAAAGAATAAAGAATAAAGAATAAAAGAATAAAGAATAAAGAATAAAGAATAAAGAATAAAGAATAAAGAATAAAAGAATAAAGAATAAAGAATAAAGAATAAAGAATAAAGAATAAAGAATAAAGAATAAAGAATAAAGAATAAAAGAATAAAAGAATAAAAGAATAAAGAATAAAGAATAAAGAATAAAGAATAAAGAATAAAAGAATAAAGAATAAAGAATAAAGAATAAAGAATAAAGAATAAAGAATAAAGAATAAAGAATAAAGAATAAAAGAATAAAGAATAAAGAATAAAAGAATAAAGAATAAAGAATAAAGAATAAAGAATAAAGAATAAAGAATAAAAGAATAAAGAATAAAGAATAAAAGAATAAAGAATAAAGAATAAAGAATAAAGAATAAAGAATAAAGAATAAAGAATAAAGAATAAAGAATAAAGAATAAAGAATAAAGAATAAAGAATAAAGAATAAAGAATAAAGAATAAAGAATAAAAGAATAAAGAATAAAGAATAAAGAATAAAGAATAAAGAATAAAAGAATAAAGAATAAAGAATAAAGAATAAAGAATAAAGAATAAAGAATAAAGAATAAAGAATAAAGAATAAAAGAATAAAGAATAAAGAATAAAGAATAAAGAATAAAGAATAAAAGAATAAAGAATAAAGAATAAAGAATAAAGAATAAAGAATAAAGAATAAAGAATAAAGAATAAAAGAATAAAGAATAAAGAATAAAGAATAAAGAATAAAGAATAAAGAATAAAGAATAAAAGAATAAAGAATAAAAGAATAAAGAATAAAGAATAAAGAATAAAAGAATAAAGAATAAAGAATAAAGAATAAAGAATAAAGAATAAAGAATAAAAAGAATAAAGAATAAAGAATAAAGAATAAAAGAATAAAGAATAAAGAATAAAGAATAAAGAATAAAAGAATAAAGAATAAAGAATAAAGAATAAAGAATAAAGAATAAAGAATAAAGAATAAAGAATAAAAGAATAAAAGAATAAAAGAATAAAGAATAAAGAATAAAGAATAAAAGAATAAAGAATAAAGAATAAAGAATAAAGAAGAATAAAGAATAAAGAATAAAGAATAAAGAATAAAGAATAAAGAATAAAGAATAAAAAATAAAGAATAAAGAATAAAGAATAAAGAATAAAGAATAAAGAATAAAGAATAAAGAATAAAGAATAAAGAATAAAGAATAAAGAATAAAGAATAAAGAATAAAGAATAAAGAATAAAGAATAAAGAATAATGAATAAAAGAATAAAGAATAAAGAATAAAGAATAAAGAATAAAAGAATAAAGAATAAAAGAATAAAGAATAAAGAATAAAGAATAAAGAATAAAGAATAAAGAATAAAGAATAAAAGAATAAAGAATAAAGAATAAAGAATAAAGAATAAAGAATAAAGAATAAAGAATAAAAGAATAAAGAATAAAGAATAAAAGAATAAAGAATAAAGAATAAAGAATAAAGAATAAAGAATAAAAGAATAAAGAATAAAAGAATAAAGAATAAAGAATAAAGAATAAAGAATAAAGAATAAAAGAATAAAGAATAAAGAATAAAGAATAAAGAATAAAGAATAAAGAATAAAGAATAAAAGAATAAAGAATAAAGAATAAAGAATAAAGAATAAAGAATAAAGAATAAAGAATAAAGAATAAAAGAATAAAGAATAAAGAATAAAGAATAAAGAATAAAGAATAAAGAATAAAGAATAAAAGAATAAAGAATAAAGAATAAAGAATAAAGAATAAAAGAATAAAGAATAAAGAATAAAGAATAAAGAATAAAGAATAAAGAATAAAGAATAAAGAATAAAGAATAAAGAATAAAAGAATAAAGAATAAAGAATAAAGAATAAAGAATAAAAGAATAAAGAATAAAGAATAAAGAATAAAGAATAAAGAATAAAGAATAAAGAATAAAGAATAAAGAATAAAGAATAAAGAATAAAAGAATAAAAGAATAAAGAATAAAGAATAAAAGAATAAAGAATAAAGAATAAAGAATAAAAGAATAAAGAATAAAGAATAAAGAATAAAGAATAAAAGAATAAAGAATAAAGAATAAAGAATAAAGAATAAAGAATAAAGAATAAAGAATAAAGAATAAAGAATAAAAGAATAAAGAATAAAGAATAAAGAATAAAGAATAAAGAATAAAAGAATAAAGAATAAAGAATAAAGAATAAAGAATAAAGAATAAAAGAATAAAAGAATAAAAGAATAAAGAATAAAAGAATAAAGAATAAAGAATAAAGAATAAAAGAATAAAGAATAAAGAATAAAGAATAAAGAATAAAGAATAAAGAATAAAGAATAAAGAATAAAGAATAAAGAATAAAGAATAAAGAATAAAGAATAAAAGAATAAAGAATAAAGAATAAAGAATAAAGAATAAAGAATAAAGAATAAAGGAGAAAGAAGAAAGAATAAAAGAATAAAGAATAAAGAATAAAGAATAAAGAATAAAGAATAAAGAATAAAGAATAAAGAATAAAGAATAAAGAATAAAGAATAAAGAATAAAAGAATAAAGAATAAAGAATAAAGAATAAAGAATAAAGAATAAAGAATAAAGAATAAAGAATAAAAGAATAAAGAATAAAGAATAAAGAATAAAGAATAAAGAATAAAGAATAAAGAATAAAAGAATAAAGAATAAAGAATAAAGAATAAAAGAATAAAGAATAAAGAATAAAGAATAAAGAATAAAGAATAAAGAATAAAAGAATAAAGAATAAAGAATAAAAGAATAAAGAATAAAGAATAAAGAATAAAGAATAAAAGAATAAAGAATAAAGAATAAAGAATAAAGAATAAAGAATAAAAGAATAAAGAATAAAGAATAAAGAATAAAAGAATAAAGAATAAAAAATAAAGAATAAAGAATAAAAAATAAAAAAATGAAGAATAAAGAATATAAAATAAAAAAATAAAGAACAAAGAATAAAGAATAAAAAAATAAAGAATAAAGAATAAAGAATAAAGAATAAAGAATAAAGAATAAAGAATAAAGAATAAAGAATAGAGAATAAAAAATAAAGAATGAAGATTAAAGAATAAAGAATAAAGAATAATGAATAAAGAATAAGGAATAGTGATGATAAAGAATAAATAATAAAGAATAAAGAATAAATAAAGAATAAAGAATGAAGAATGAAGAATAAAAAATACAGAATAAAAAAAAGAATAAATAATAAAGAATAAAGAATAAATAATAAAGAATAAAGAATGAAGAATAAAGAATAAAGAATAAAAAATAAAGAATAAAGAATAAAGAATAAAAAATAAAAAATAAAGAATAAAAAAAAGAATAAATAATAAAGAATAAAGTATAAAGAATAAAGAATAAAGAATAAAGAATAAAGAATAAAGAATAAAGAATAAAGAATAAAGAATAAAGAATAAAGAATAAAGAATAAAGAATAAAGAATAAAGAATAAAGAATAAAGAATAAAGAATAAAGAAGAAAGAAGAAAGAAGAAAGAATAAAGAATAAAGAATAAAGAATAAAGAATAAAGAATAAAGAATAAAGAATAAAGAATAAAGAATAAAGAATAAAGAATAAAGAATAAAGAATAAAGAATAAAGAATAAAGAATAAAGAATAAAGAATAAAGAATAAAGAATAAAGAATAAAGAATAAAGAATAAAGAATAAAGAATAAAGAATAAAGAATAAAGAATAAAGAAGAAAGAATAAAGAAGAAAGAATAAAGAATAAAGAATAAAGAATAAAGAATAAAGAATAAAGAATAAAGAATAAAGAATAAAGAATAAAGAATAAAGAATAAAGAATAAAAAAATAAAGAATAAAGAATAAAGAATAAAGAATAAAGAATAAAGAATAAAGAATAAAGAATAAAGAATAAAGAATAAAGAATAAAGAATAAAGAATAAAGAATAAAGAATAAAGAATAAAGAATAAAGAATAAAGAATAAAGAATAAAGAATAAAGAATAAAGAATAAAGAATAAAGAATAAAGAATAAAGAATAAAAGAATAAAGAATAAAGAATAAAGAATAAAAGAATAAAGAATAAAGAATAAAGAATAAAGAATAAAGAATAAAGAATAAAGAATAAAGAATAAAGAATAAAGAATAAAGAATAAAGAATAAAGAATAAAGAATAAAGAATAAAAGAATAAAGAATAAAGAATAAAAGAATAAAGAATAAAGAATAAAGAATAAAAGAATAAAGAATAAAAGAATAAAGAATAAAGAATAAAGAATAAAGAATAAAGAATAAAGAATAAAAGAATAAAGAATAAAGAATAAAGAATAAAGAATAAAGAATAAAGAATAAAGAATAAAGAATAAAGAATAAAGAATAAAGAATAAAGAATAAAAGAATAAAGAATAAAGAATAAAGAATAAAGAATAAAGAATAAAGAATAAAGAATAAAGAATAAAGAATAAAGAATAAAGAATAAAAGAATAAAGAATAAAGAATAAAGAATAAAGAATAAAAGAATAAAGAATAAAGAATAAAGAATAAAAGAATAAAGAATAAAGAATAAAGAATAAAGAATAAAGAATAAAGAATAAAAGAATAAAGAATAAAGAATAAAGAATAAAGAATAAAGAATAAAGAATAAAGAATAAAGAATAAAAGAATAAAGAATAAAGAATAAAGAATAAAGAATAAAGAATAAAAGAATAAAGAATAAAGAATAAAGAATAAAGAATAAAGAATAAAAGAATAAAGAATAAAGAATAAAGAATAAAGAATAAAAGAATAAAGAATAAAGAATAAAGAATAAAGAATAAAGAATAAAAGAATAAAGAATAAAGAATAAAAGAATAAAGAATAAAGAATAAAGAATAAAGAATAAAGAATAAAGAATAAAAGAATAAAGAATAAAGAATAAAGAATAAAGAATAAAGAATAAAAGAATAAAGAATAAAGAATAAAAGAATAAAGAATAAAGAATAAAAGAATAAAGAATAAAGAATAAAGAATAAAAGAATAAAGAATAAAAGAATAAAGAATAAAGAATAAAGAATAAAGAATAAAGAATAAAGAATAAAGAATAAAAGAATAAAGAATAAAGAATAAAGAATAAAGAATAAAGAATAAAGAATAAAGAATAAAGAATAAAGAATAAAAGAATAAAGAATAAAGAATAAAGAATAAAGAATAAAGAATAAAGAATAAAGAATAAAAGAATAAAGAATAAAGAATAAAGAATAAAAGAATAAAGAATAAAGAATAAAGAATAAAAGAATAAAGAATAAAGAATAAAGAATAAAGAATAAAGAATAAAAGAATAAAAGAATAAAGAATAAAGAATAAAGAATAAAGAATAAAAGAATAAAGAATAAAGAATAAAGAATAAAGAATAAAGAATAAATAGAATAAAGAATAAAGAATAAAGAATAAAGAATAAAGAATAAAGAATAAAGAATAAAGAATAAAGAATAAAGAATAAAGAATAAAGAATAAAGAATAAAGAATAAAAGAATAAAGAATAAAGAATAAAGAATAAAAGAATAAAGAATAAAAAAATAAAGAATAAAGAATAAAGAATAAAGAATAAAGAATAAAGAATAAAGAATAAAGAATAAAGAATAAAGAATAAAGAATAAAGAATAAAGAATAAAGAATAAAGAATAAAGAATAAAGAATAAAGAATAAAGAATAAAGAATAAAGAATAAAGAATAAAGAATAAAGAATAAAGAATAAAGAATAAAGAATAAAAAATAAAAAATAAAAAATAAAAAATAAAAAATAAAAAATAAAGAATAAAGAATAAAGAATAAAGAATAAAGAATAAAGAATAAAGAATAAAGAATAAAGAATAAAGAATAAAGAATAAAGAATAAAGAATAAAGAATAAAGAATAAAGAATAAAGAATAAAGAATAAAGAATAAAGAATAAAGAATAAAGAATAAAGAATAAAGAAGAAAGAAGAAAGAATAAAGAATAAAGAATAAAGAATAAAGAATAAAGAATAAAGAATAAAGAATAAAGAATAAAGAATAAAGAATAAAGAATAAAGAATAAAGAATAAAGAATAAAGAATAAAGAATAAAGAATAAAGAATAAAGAATAAAGAATAAAGAATAAAGAATAAAGAATAAAGAATAAAGAATAAAGAATAAAAGAATAAAGAATAAAGAATAAAGAATAAAGAATAAAGAATAAAGAATAAAAGAATAAAGAATAAAGAATAAAGAATAAAGAATAAAAGAATAAAGAATAAAGAATAAAGAATAAAGAATAAAAGAATAAAGAATAAAGAATAAAAGAATAAAGAATAAAGAATAAAGAATAAAAGAATAAAGAATAAAGAATAAAAGAATAAAGAATAAAGAATAAAGAATAAAAGAATAAAGAATAAAGAATAAAAGAATAAAGAATAAAGAATAAAGAATAAAGAATAAAAGAATAAAGAATAAAGAATAAAGAATAAAGAATAAAAGAATAAAGAATAAAGAATAAAGAATAAAGAATAAAGAATAAAGAATAAAGAATAAAGAATAAAGAATAAAGAATAAAGAATAAAAGAATAAAGAATAAAGAATAAAGAATAAAGAATAAAGAATAAAGAATAAAGAATAAAGAATAAAGAATAAAGAATAAAGAATAAAGAATAAAAGAATAAAGAATAAAGAATAAAGAATAAAGAATAAAGAATAAAGAATAAAGAATAAAGAATAAAGAATAAAAGAATAAAGAATAAAGTTTAAAGAATAAAGAATAAAGAATTAAGAATAAAGAATAAAGAATAAAGAATAAAGAATAAAGAATAAAGAATAAAGAATAAAGAATAAAGAATAAAGAATAAAGAGTAAAGAATAAAGAATAAAGAATAAAGAATAAAGAATAAAGAATAAAGTATAAAGAATAAAGAATAAAGAATAAAGAATAAAGAATAAAGAATAAAGAATAAAGAATAAAGAATAAAGAATAAAGAATAAAGAATAAAGAATAAAGAATAAAGAATAAAGAATAAAGAATAAAGAATAAAGAATAAAGAATAAAGAATAAAGAATAAAGATTAAAGAATAAAGAATAAAGAATAAAGAATAAAGAATAAAGAATAAAGTATAAAGAATAAAAAAGGAAAAAACATGAAAGATCGAAAAAAGGACATAGAATAAGGAAGATGGAAAAAGTAAGATAAAGATGGCGGAAGAAATAATAATGAAACAAGAAAAAAAACAAGGAAGACAGATGAAGAGAGAAGGAAAGGAGATGAAAGATTGCAGAAAAACATAGATGAAGGAAGAAGGAAAAGGTAAGGTAAAGATGAAAGAAGGATACATGATGAAGCAAGGAAGGATAAAGATGGAACAAGGAACAAGAATGAAGAAAAAAAGAAAAGAAAAAGGTAAAAGAAAGAAGAAGAAAAAAAATAAAGATGGAAAATGAAGGAAGAAGAAGTCCTGTTTTAATTAGGATTTTTAATTAGAGTTTTAATTAGATTTCAACAATGCTTGTTCTCTCATGGCCCTCTGCTAATCTTCAGTTTCTATTCATTTCACACTTGCCGCTCGCTTGCGGTGTCAATCGAATCTGTATCTTCATTACTTTCATCTACTCCCTTTCGCTTTGAGTAGTATAATTATCACCGAAAAAAGCCAATAAATTAATTTCGATGAAGTCCTGTTTTGTTTGAAAGAAGAAAGAAAGATGGTGAAACGAGGGACAAAAAAGAAGGAAGAAAAGGAAGAAGAAGAAAGAACGAAGGAAAGAAAAGGTAAAAAGATTGGAAGAAGGTGTAGCATAGCATAGCATAGCATAGCATATGTGATTGTACAAATCGTGGGTGGCTATACAATGCTCAATCCCCGCTTAACTCTTCAAAAGGACCCAAGCAACATTTCTTTCAAGAATCAATTTGAATAGCGCAATCAACAGAACAATATGAAAGCTATTGATTGCAGTATTAAAACTAATTAATCAAAAAATGCTACACTTAGGTCCCTTTGAAAAACCAAGCGAGAATTGAACAATCTACTGTATATTGTCGCAAATTGGTACTTGGGATTAGTACCTTTTCCTATACAGTAGCAGTTGTATACCTGGCCACGTCCTTACAATCACGGAAGGAAGGGAAGGAATGTTAGTTCAACATCTACTAGTGAAGATGCAGGGAACCCATACTACCTTCATAGATGTCTCGGGAAGGAAAATTTGTGTTAGTGGGTAAGGTGAATAATAGGGAGCTCTATTCGACAATATAGAGCGTTTGTCAATAACAGTATATGCTGAAAAAATAATAAAATATATTCATCAATTTACTTACGAACCGTCCAAAGGAGGACAAAGAAACCTGGATTTTACAAATGTTTCGCATTATATACAAAACACGCACACTTATTCACCGAACATTATAATCAGAACCAAAAACTCGGATTTTACGAATGCTCTAAATCCTACCTGAAACACGTCCGATCACGCACCAAATGTTTACTCACTCGGCCGCGCGAACTATCTGCAAAACACAAAATTTCGGCAAATCGCACGATCGTTCTGCTGTCCGAAACAAGAGCCAACACGCTGAAACGGGAGTAGACGATAAATTAGGATTGGTTTGCATACAACTCCACTTTAGCGCCAGGCAAGCATGTATTACTTGCCGTGAAGCTGCTCGATACTTCTCTTTTATCCCGTGCCCGGCGGTGAGACCTCAAAGGCGAGTTCCAAAATCCCAAACTTCAATCCACAACCGAAACCTTCAACCGTCTAACTACAGAATGAGCAATCTTAAATGAACAAAATATGAGATACAATTACAGGGTGGAGTTGGTTCCAGTCCGTAGAAAGGCACCGAGTCCAGAGCCTATACTAAATTCAAAACGGAAAAAACCGATACTGCCTTAACTCAGCTCCAATAGTTTGCTAGGGAATATTGCGTTGAACAAAAAGTCTATCTGCTCAATTATGCTCTTAGTACATAGTTTTCCTTTTATTGGCGCTATTGGTATCGCACCTTTAGTGCAGAATTTGGAATCATCTTTCCTTCCATAGTTTCTCCATTTCCCGTTCACAATTTTCCATTCTTATTCTCTAGGATTAGTATCATACAATTTTGGTTTCGTTTACTTGCCCCAACGTATTCCCTTCATGGTATCCATCGACTTCCCTTGACGTCCAACGGCGTCAAGATGCACGTGCATTAGCGGGTGGTATTGGTTCACCTGATTGCACGGTCTCGCCTACGAGTAGTGGCCCTCTAGTGTCGGGTCTGGGCTACACTACGTCGAACCGGTTCGTATCCTTGCTCACTGTGGCTGCGTGGTCGTGACTACGTTACTGCAACGGTCCCCAGCGAGTTTCACGGCGGCGCGATGACGCGCGGCCACTGATGACGTCTTGTCGATGTCACACGATCGATTTACCGCGTGGTTTCACCACGACGAGTGCCAGACACGTTCCCCCTAGGGGTGCCACCTTCATTCGAAGGAATTCTTCGAATGAAATAAATTACAAATTAAGGTATATCGGCATTATGGTGAGCACGGTAAAAATTTTACCTTTACAAAGATTTTTTTCTCGCGCGGCAAAACAGGAAACTTTTCCTTTATACGATTTTCTTCGTTGTCGGAATACAACAGTCCTAGCTACTTGCAACACTACTGCTCGATGGTTTTAACAAATTTGTTCTGGTGTTTTAACCGCGATGGCTTCTCAAACTCGTGGCTTATAACTGGCGACTCACTTGCTATAGAGCTGTTAACGCTTGGATAGTCAAACTACGAGAGGATCAGCTATGGCAGTCTGTCTAGCCAACAACCGCTTTACGAACCCGAAGTAGATCATTTCATTCGGCCTTTATCGGGTATCCACTTCCTGAGGTCTTTATCAAAAGATGAACACCTGTAATCGCGTATCGAAGATGCGAATAGAACCCCTCTCGCGTATCACCGCTCGGAAAAGATCAGAGACTTGATGCGCGAAATCGGCTACTAGAGCAAGTTGTATGCAAGTTAGGTTTTACTTTATTTTAATTGTTTTTTTTCTTTTAAATTATTTTTCCGTTTTATCGATTATTCTGTAACTCGTTACATTTCCCCCAACTCAGAGAAATTCTTTAAGTATCCTGTATTTATTTTATGGACTAACTTATTACAATTTTTTTTTTCTAGATTTTGTTCCGCATAATTTTGAAATACTATATTGATAAGTGAATTTGTTTTTTTTTTGTTTGATTTCTTTGAAATCTGAAAGTAAGTTTAAGGCATCAGCATTATGCAAGAATGGGCATTGAATTCTTATTAGGTTTTCCTTTGTTTAATCGGTGTGTCAGAAAATTATTCGTTTCGTACATTAGAAACTAAAACAACCATTATAATATTTACTTTTTCATATTTTCCGGATACTTCCGAAACAAACAACTAGCTAGCCAAAACCACTATCATTATCTAGTGAGACTGGAGAAATTTCTCCATAGATCTAAATTATCCTTCTTCCATTCTCCCCTTGCACTTTCTGTACAAGACAAACAAGTTCTACATGAACGAATTCATTCGTTCCACATTTCGCGTAACACCCCGTTCCAAATGACACGCATCTATTTTCAGTTCAATGCCTACGAAGCAACGCTTTGTTTTGACGTCTTTCCTCATTCACCTAGCATTTCGATTGCTCCTGCGATTCTCTAGTGTACGATCGAAATTATTATTTTTTTTTCCACCGATATTTGGCTACTAAATTCACCATCATTGCAAGCAAACTACGTCTCGCCCTCTCAAAATAAGAGATCTACTAACAATGATCATAATTTGTGAATAAATCGTGTGAAAATGTGAATTAAGTAATGTAAACAAACCACGTTCTGGCTGGTTTTGTTTTTCTATCAATTTAGTATTTACAAAGTTTCCTGTCCAACGGTTTTGAGTTCGTTATATTATTCTGATGTGTGTTATATACAGGTATTATATACAGTGTTTCATTCATACGAGTTTAGTCGATAAATTAATGAATGAAAAATCTCCATTGAGAATAATTTTAGCTATAACGGTATATAATTTAACGCATTCATTCTTATCAGTCGAAGTAGTTTTAGCATTCATTGAGGAGCGAGATGACAGTTGCTTGTAGTAATGGGATTTGGTTTTGAAGACAACGTCATCTGCATCACTCGGGTACCAAACATAAGTTTGTGTTTCATGGAAAATCCTTAGTTACTGTGCTCTTTAACGCGACAGACATAGCTTGCATACAGATTCGTCTATTTCTTTTGTAGGTCACTGGCATGGAAAACACCTAAGTAATTCCCATTGACGTCTTCCAATTCATAACAGGATGAGCCTATTTTCCTAACTATTTTGGCTGGGGAAAACGGATTGGCGAGTTTGGCAGAAAATTGCTTAATCTTACTAGACTGAAAGAAATTTTTCTTCATGACGTGTTCTCCTATTTCAAAATCCGGATTTTTCTGGTTAGATCTTAAATTATAGTGTTTTGCATACCTTTCATACGCCTTTTTCAGGTTTGTTTTAACAGTGTCAAATATTTTTTTGATATTTTCGTTCAGTTCTAACGGTTCGTGATCGACTTCACCAACAGTTTCGCGAATTCGCCTGTACTCAACTCCGGAACTTATGTAGTTCCTTCCGTAATTTACAAAATAGGGAGTGAACCCCGTAGATTCGTGCACCGCAGATCGAATACTCATTGCAATCTTCTGGATATTTTTATCCCATTCGGTGTGATCGTTCGTCAAGGAAGCTCTTATTGCTGCACCAATCACCCGGTTCACCCGCTCCGTCGGATTATTCGCCGGATGATAATTTGCATTTTTCCAATGCGTAACGTGATATTTAGCCAAAAACTTCTCAAATTCTTTTGATTTGAATTGGCTTCCATTGTCAGAAATCACAATCTCTGGTACTGCAAACATAAGGAATACCATGTTTTCTAGGAAATTAATCAAAGCATGTGTTTTAGCCTCCCTTAATGGTTGAACTACTACAAACTTTGAAAATAAGTCCGTGACTACTAACAACACTGAGTTTCCGTTCTTCGATCTCGGAAGTGGCCCAACAAAGTCCACTGAGATTATTTGCCATGGTACGGATGCAACTTTTTGCTTCCCCATTAGAGGTTTACGATTTGTGTTAGGGTGTTTAGTGGCTTTGCAGGTGTCACATCCTTGGCAATATCTGCGAACGTTTTCTTCCATTGCCGGCCAATAGTACTTTTCTTGAAGTTTCTTAAGCGTCTTGAATCGTCCGAAGTGGCTACTGTCGTGAGCCTCCCGTATAAAATCCAATCTCTCCTGCTTAGGGGGAAGATATTTCCAGTGAAATCTGGCGTCACTGTCCTTTGTCGATACTATTTTATATATTCGGTCCTCGGTTACTCTGAAATTCTTGTATTTTATCCTGTCGTTAATAATTTTACCTTTCAGTTCTTCATAATCCAGATCATCAATCGTCACGTGTTCTACTGATCGCGACAACGCGTCTGCGGTCACGTTCAAGGCTCCTTTCCTATACACAAGATCAAAATCGTATTGTTGGAGTTTCAAGGCCCACCTAATAAGCTTAGCTGACCCCTTTTCCGCGCTGATTTTCCTGAGCCATATGAGACTTTGTGCATCCGTAATCACGGTAAACTTCGATCCCTCGACGTACTGACGAAATTTTTCAATCGCTAAAATCACTCCTAAGCATTCTTTCTCTGTCGGGGCATATTTTTTTTGTGAGGCAGACAGCTTTTTAGAGAAAAATGCTATCGGGCGTCGTATTCCCCCTTGAACTTGGATCAGAACTGCTCCGACTGCAACATCAGATGCATCTGATTCAATAATGAATGGCTCATTGAAATCAGGGTTGGCCAAGATATTCGGCGATGTGAGAATAGACTTTATCCTCCAAAAAGCCTCATCGGCTTCTTTATTCCATATCAGTTTTCCTTTATCCTTTTTTAAGAGGTCTGTTATGGGGGCGGTTAGGTCGCTGAATCGACTTATAAACTGCTTATAGAAGCTGACCATGCCTATGAATCGTCTAACATCTCTTGGAGTTTTTGGGACGGCGTAGTCCAATACCGATCGAACCTTAGAGCTATCTATCGCCAGGCCATGTTCTGATAATGTGTACCCTAGATAACTAATGGTTTTCTGGCAAAATTTCGATTTGCTTATGCTAATCGTCAAGTTTGCTTTCTCTAGTCTTTCGCGTATTACTCGAAGTAATCGAAAATGTTCAGCTAGGGTTTTCGAGACGACAATTATGTCGTCTAAATAGACGTACACGTTAGGTTCTAGGTCGTATCCTAGTACCTTGTTCATTAACTTGGTTTGAGATATCGGTGCGCCCTTCAAGCCAAATGGCATTACTTTGAAGCGGTAAAGCTGTTTCCCCGCCCTGAAAGAAGTGAAGTCGCGGCTGGCTTCTTCCAATGGGATTTGCCAGTACGCTTTAGAGAGATCAATAACCGTAAAGTATTTAGATTTCTCTATGCGTCCTAGTATACCGAGCATATCCGGGAACGGGTAAGCCTCGTTTTTAGTTACCTCGTTAATGCGACGGCAATCTAAACAAATTCTCCATTCGCCGGATGCTTTTTTTACTGGTAGTAATGGGTTACACCAGTCCGCTTGAGATTCTTCAATCAAATTTAACTCTAACATTCTGACCACTTCCTTATCCACTTCTTTCTGGATATGTGGCGAACACCTATAGTGCGGAGGTTTCTTTGGTTGTGCCCCTGGTATCAAGTTAATTTTGTGCGAGAGTACTTTTGTTTGTCCTAATAATCCCCTATTTATATTTTTGAATTCTTTGACGATTGTATTTAATTCTTCTTGTTCTTCTACCGTTAAGTCATGTTCCGTGTCTACTTCTTCTATATCTTCGTTCCCCGGATGCTCTGCAAAAGGCAGTTCTAGACTCTTGTCCTCCGTTTGTTGCTCGATTGGCGTTTCAGGCCCTTCTGGTTCTATTGCTAGTATAATTGGTTCTTGTGGTTCTGCAAAATAATCTTCGATTATGTGTATACTATTACCCGTTTCGTCCCAAGCTAGTTTTCTCATCTGACCATTTTCTACGATCGCCGGTGCTATTTGGAATGATTCCCAAAAATCAATTCCTAGGATTAAGGGCTTGGCAATTTGGGGAACTAACAGTGTAGATACAACTCTAGTTTGTCCATTATAAGTAAACGGAATGTGCACCACGCCTTCGCACTTATAAGCCGTTTTGTCCGCTGTTCTAATTTTTAGATTAATGGGGTGGATTTGAAAATTGTGTTTTTTTATAATATCTGTGGAGCTCAAAATACTCGCACTTGCACCAGAATCTAGTAGGGCATGCACGTTTGTTCCCAGGATGTTGACAACAATATGGGGACATTTATTAGGTCTAATAGTGACTTGGAATGAGTGTGCAAATTTGGAACACGATATATATTCCAAATTCTTCAAATTTGAATTTTCTATTTTGGGAGCAATTTTAGTCATATCAGAAAGATCCCCCCCTACGACCTTCCTGAATTCTCGTTTTCCGCGCGTGTGTTGGTAAATCGATGGTTTTCTGGACAATTTGAAACTACATAATTCATGTTGCCGCAAAAATGACAAAAAATTTTTTTTGGTCTACTACAATTTCGCCAAAAATGGCCAAATTGTCGGCAATTCCAGCACAAAATGTTTCCTTGATTCTCTTCTACTGGAGGCATCCTGGTCTCAGTTGTTTTCATTTGTTCGTTCTGTGGCTTTTCCGCTGTTTTCTTCCTATTGATTGATTGACTAATTACATTGAGCTCATCTTCTGATAAATTTTCTCGATCTTGATTTTCCTGCTGGTCCTCTAACATATTGACCTGATGCGGCCTATTACGCGAATAGCTAGAATAGCTGCGATACATGGATCGATCTAAGCTATGACATACTGCGATCAAATCTTCAACCCGTTCTATTCTGTACATAGTCAAAAATGGTTTGTAACAATCCTTCATATTTTCCATCAAAATTTCAAGTTTTCTGTTTTCTGGCATACCTCTAGTCAATTGTTGTACTAGTTTTTCAATAGCTGTTAAAAATGCATTAAACGTTTCATGTGCTAGTTGTCTCCTATCAAGGATTTGACGTTCTATCACACTATCCTTATTTGGTTGTTCAAAACGTAAGCGTAACTGATGCTTAAACGTGGTCCAGTTATTAAACTTTTGGCAGAATGTGTAGTACCACTCTTCTGCCTCAGACCCTTCTTTGAAAAAGAAGTTAGCCTGGCTCAACAGTTCTTGATCGCTTACATTATTATTTCTAGCTAAGATTTCGACTCTGTTTAAAAATTGCGTCACAGTAGGCCCTCTATTATCTCCACTAAAATATATTCTCCATTTATTTGCAGGAACTTGCCATCTATTCTGATATATATTAACGGGATGATTCGGAGCGTAGGGTGCCTGCTCTTCTTCTACTGATACTCTGGAGGCTATTGAATCTAAACGATTTCTTCTACCTTCTGGAATAAGTAATGGAGTCGTCGGTGTTGACGGTACTGGAGGTGGTACTTCTTCGGCTCGCTGCTGCAGTAACGGTGTTATCTGCTTCATCAATACTGACATGTGCTTAGATAAAGTCTCCTGGATGTATTTGTTGATCTCGTCTTTCCAGGGCTCCTTCTGGGTCGGATCCGAAACGACCTCCCCCTGACTTTGACCAGCTCTTCTGCGTGGCAACAGTGGCTCTTGACTATTGAATGGACTGCCACTAGCTTGTTCTGGTCTCACATTCACTAGACCTTTGTTGATAGCACCCGACTGCTGCTTTAGGATTGGTGTTTCTTGGTTGCTTGGTTTATTATTCAAAATCGCTAATGATTCAGCTCCGGCTTCTTCTTGGTGTCTCAGCTCCTCTATGTCCTCACATTGTACCGTTTTCTTAGGAATTGTTCCAGTATACGGTCGTCCTTCCGTGTTTCGATCTGCACTAACATCCTCTTCCAAGGTGTAAAACGTGTGTTGCCGATTATCTCCTCCCTGGCGATCCTCCGGATTTCCATATCTATCCAAAAGGATTTCGACGTCTCCCAGTAACTCATTTTGCAAACGTTTTTGTTTTCTGGTTGTAGCAATCGAACGCAATATTCTCATTCTATAATGACGAAGTCTTGAAATATAACGCGGTTCCGGATAAGTTTCTAACAAGTGCCTAATGTCTTGTATAACCGGTTCTATGATTACGTATTCTTGTTGTATCGATCTCTTTCCTCTTAAGATCCGTGGTTTCCTAATCTCGTCTAACTGATTTTTCCTCAATTTCGCCCGTTTTTCATGCAACGATCCCTCAATCGAAATCCCACGAATTTTCAACTCATACTCTACTTCTTCTGCTATCAAATCGCTAGGATTAATATATGATTTGAACTGACCTGTTTCGAATGAATTCATTTTGATTTCTTAATATATTATTTCCTGTTATTTTCCAAACTCAATATCCAAATTTCTTAGAAATAAAAAAAAATACCACCTAATTTAATCTACCAAATAAAAATTCAATGCTACTATCTAAACCAATTTTAATATCAAAAGTATTATTTTATATTTACAGATCGAACTAAAAAAATCAACCTTAATTTAAAAAAAATATTATTTCCGAAATAAATTCACCTATAAATATTATATTCAAATTATTTATTATTTACAGTTAAAACCAAACCGTTTGTTGGGCGCCAAATGAAACGGGAGTAGACGATAAATTAGGATTGGTTTGCATACAACTCCACTTTAGCGCCAGGCAAGCATGTATTACTTGCCGTGAAGCTGCTCGATACTTCTCTTTTATCCCGTGCCCGGCGGTGAGACCTCAAAGGCGAGTTCCAAAATCCCAAACTTCAATCCACAACCGAAACCTTCAACCGTCTAACTACAGAATGAGCAATCTTAAATGAACAAAATATGAGATACAATTACAGGGTGGAGTTGGTTCCAGTCCGTAGAAAGGCACCCAAGTCCAGAGCCTATACTAAATTCAAAACGGAAAAAAAACCGATACTGCCTTAACTCAGCTCCAATAGTTTGCTAGGGAATATTGCGTTGAACAAAAAGTCTATCTGCTCAATTATGCTCTTAGTACATAGTTTTCCTTTTATTGGCGCTATTGGTATCGCACCTTTAGTGCAGAATTTGGAATCATCTTTCCTTCCATAGTTTCTCCATTTCCCCGTTCACAATTTTCCATTCTTATTCTCTAGGATTAGTATCATACAATTTTGGTTTCGTTTACTTGCCCCAACGTATTCCCTTCATGGTATCCATCGACTTCCCTTGACGTCCAACGGCGTCAAGATGCACGTGCATTAGCGGGTGGTATTGGTTCACCTGATTGCACGGTCTCGCCTACGAGTAGTGGCCCTCTAGTGTCGGGTCTGGGCTACACTACGTCGAACCGGTTCGTATCCTTGCTCACTGTGGCTGCGTGGTCGTGACTACGTTACTGCAACGGTCCCCAGCGAGTTTCACGGCGGCGCGATGACGCGCGGCCACTGATGACGTCTTGTCGATGTCACACGATCGATTTACCGCGTGGTTTCACCACGACGAGTGCCAGACACGTTCCCCCTAGGGGTGCCACCTTCATTCGAAGGAATTCTTCGAATGAAATAAATTACAAATTAAGGTATATCGGCATTATGGTGAGCACGGTAAAAATTTTACCTTTACAAAGATTTTTTTCTCGCGCGGCAAAACAGGAAACTTTTCCTTTATACGATTTTCTTCGTTGTCGGAATACAACAGTCCTAGCTACTTGCAACACTACTGCTCGATGGTTTTAACAAATTTGTTCTGGTGTTTTAACCGCGATGGCTTCTCAAACTCGTGGCTTATAACTGGCGACTCACTTGCTATAGAGCTGTTAACGCTTGGATAGTCAAACTACGAGAGGATCAGCTATGGCAGTCTGTCTAGCCAACAACCGCTTTACGAACCCGAAGTAGATCATTTCATTCGGCCTTTATCGGGTATCCACTTCCTGAGGTCTTTATCAAAAGATGAACACCTGTAATCGCGTATCGAAGATGCGAATAGAACCCCTCTGGCGTATCACCGCTCGGAAAAGATCAGAGACTTGATGCGCGAAATCGGCTACTAGAGCAAGTTGTATGCAAGTTAGGTTTTACTTTATTTTAATTGTTTTTTTCTTTTAAATTATTTTTCCGTTTTATCGATTATTCTGTAACTCGTTACAACGCACTGAACTAATTAACTTTATTACCGGCCGCGCAATGCAAGACACAAAATTTCGGCAAATCGCGCGATCGTTCTGCCGTCCGAAACAAGAGCCAACACGCACTGAACTAATTAACTTTATTACCGGCCGCGCAATGCAAGACACAAAATTTCGGCAAATCGCGCGATCGTACTGCCGTCCGAAACAAGAGCCAACACGCACTGAACTTATTAACTTTATTACCGGCCGCGCAATGCAAGACACAAAATTTCGGCAAATCGCGCGATCGTTCTGCCGTCCGAAGCAAGAGCCAACACGCACTGAACTAATTAACTTTATTACCGGCCGCGCAATGCAAGACACAAAATTTTCGGCAAATCGCGCGATCGTACTGCCGTCCGAAACAAGAGCCAACACGCACTGAACTAATTAACTTTATTACCGGCCGCGCAATGCAAGACACAAAATTTCGGCAAATCGCGCGATCGTACTGCCATCCGAAACAAGAGCCAACACGCACTCGGTTGTTAAGAGATAAAAAAAAAAAAAAAGATTGGAAGAAGGTGTAGTGCATAAATTAGTTGAGTTGCATATTGCCAACAGATGTGGCACAGCAACAATAATTCCCATCGTCAAGGTCTTGCAACGTGGGCAAGAACACCCAAGTGCAATAGCCCATGTTGCAACCGCCAACGATGCTCTTTTCCCAAGCTCAATATTCCCAGGCTAAATGATTCTCGAATTTCACCTATCGACGGGTTGTCAACTGCAATATAATTTTAACGCATATCGATGTTACCATGCGCCTCCTATTTACCGATTCTCTCATTCTCTCGATTTGTCTCTGTGAAACCAATTATGTAGCTTAGAATTAAGGCTCAATAGATTTCTTAGACTTGAATAAAATTGATTCGAATCGCAACCACGGAGTTGAGCACTTCGGATGACCTCCTCGATATCATACATACGTAGTACATGGCTGACCGTGCAGGCTCAGTCCACGAACGTTGGAAACTTCAGTTAAAGTTCGAAAAAGTGTTTGAGTGATTTCACGAACGTTGGAAACTTCAGTTAAAGTTGGAAAAAGTGTTTGAGTGATTTCGAGACGAAGGAAGAACCGTAAATATCGCCCGAGTTCTATTATGAAGTGAAAGTGTATTGAAACATGGGGAATCAAAAATCCTCTCCAAAAGTTTCCCAAGAAGGAGATCATGATCTAACGATCATCAATACACAAGAAGTGCATACAGACTTCTTTCTTAACCATGAGCTAAAGTTAAACATTATCATTGGACTCCTGATCCTTCAATTAGCGCTAGCCCTATACAAAATGCTAGTTAAACGTGAGAAGAAGCGTGCCACAAGAATCGCGGCGAAATCACTCGCCAAACTAAACGAAGTGATCATGCAATAGACACTCAAGTGAGCACGAAGAAATTTAAGTTTCCGTTGGAGACAAAAGTGATCGGTTTAAAACAAAAAACCAGATTTGATACAAGATCCAGACAACGGTCAACGACACAGTGCTACGTGGTGCACTGTACCAGGCCGAAACCGGAGATGCAGGTGTGAAGCAGGCAATGCGGAGTCAGATGACGGGTGCAACGGTACGAGCAGCACTGGAAGACCGGAGCAAGTAGTCCCCAAACAACCATCTGGACATCTTAAAGATAAGGTAACAAGAAGTTATAAAAAAAACCCCTTCATAATTTGTAAATGGATCTTGAATCAATCGATTATAAAATTCAGAAAATAATTAAAGAATTATCGAATATACTAAATAATTTAAAGAAAGCTCCATTTAGAAATTATAAAAGGGCTACACTTTTACAAAAACTTTCCAATGCTACAACGCTTTATAAAGATTTAAAGTTGATACTAGTAAGTAGCGAAAAATATATTCCTGGAAATTTGCTTAACTTTTACATAAAAGGGTCTAGGTTAGAGTACGATGAAATAAAAGAATTGATTAAATCAAAACTGGAAACTAAAAACTATATATCTATTGTAACTTCAGTGTTGGTGATAGTTTATTGTATCAAATTAAAGGAAGCTTGCAGAAAAATTGTGTCAATGCCTACCGTTGACATCAAATTGGGAACCTCGTTGGTTAATACCTACGACGGTTCCCCCGCACAATTAAATGCTTTCGTCGATGCTGTCGCGTTGTATTCCGACACCGTCGATGCGGAATTTCAAGCGGCAACAGCTGATCAGAAGGCTGCCGCGAAAGCCACAGTAGTACGTTTTGTAAAAACAAGGTTAATAGGATCAACGCGCCAAGCAATTGGCGAGTTGAATGACTTACAACAAATCATCGCTGCAATTAAACTTCGCTGTGGAGCAAAAATTTCAGCGGACGGAGTTTTAGCCAAGCTTAAAGCTGCTAGGCAAACTTCTTCCACTGAAAATTTTTGCGAGACAGTGGAAAAACTAGCTGATGATTTACGATCGGCATACATTAACTAAAATATTCCGGCAGATACTGCCGAAAAAATGGCTACTAAGCGCGGTGTTGAAGCGCTAGCCACCGGAATAAAAAATCCTGAATCAAAATTAATTTTGAAAGCAGGAACTTTCGGAAAAATTAGCGATGCAGTTCAAAAACTGCAAGAAAACGAAAGTCAGGAGCCGTCAACATCTCGACCACAAATTTTTCATGTAAGAGGACACCACATTGGTTAGAGAAGTCGTGGCCGCGGTTTCATTGGCCGAGGGAACCGACCTCGGGGTAGAAATTCTTTTCATAATGGCCGCTACAACGGCAATAGTAATTTTTCCAACAAATTCAGAACCAGTTCTAATGGCAATTGGCGTGGTGGAAACAGCTATCAGCACCAACCACGCTACCAAGGACCACCTGGCCGTCACATTCTTTACAACAGCCAGGGAAACTCCCAGGTCCCCCAACTCCAACCAGAAATTGGGGGAACAGCAAACAACCAGCAAACGCAGCAACAAATCCCTCCCCAGCAATTAGCACAAATACTACATCGCCAGTGAAGCGTTTTTTTCTCCATTAATCCTTCATGTAGTAATTTTGTAGTCCTGAGATTAGATTTTCTTGAAACAGAATGCACCTTACTGGTGGATTCTGGAGCAGAAATATCTATTTACAAGGCCAGCAAAATACTCCCCACAACTTTTGTTAATACTAATGACCAATGCTATATTTCTGGAATCAACGACCATTCAGTGTCTACATTAGGTACTGCTACAACTACAACAAATATTTTACTACCAAATCAAGGAAAACTGCATCATAAAATTCATTTAGTTGATGGTCAATTACCGATTCCCACCGACGGAATACTCGGTAGAGATTTTTAATGCAATTATTTCTGTTCAATTAATTATGACACCTGGATGCTAACAGGTAGATGTAAATCAAAATTTTTTGAAATCCCCATCCATGATGACATGGATGGTAATATTTTTCTTCCACCTCGATGCGAAGTGTTTAGACGCATAAATACCGGAGATACTCATAAAACCTTCTTAGTAAAATCCAATGAAATAGTCCCTGGAGTGTTTATCTCTAATTCAATAATCGATTCCAACAACCCCTTTTTGAAATTTTTGAACACTACAAATGAAACAGTCAAAGTTAAACGAAATTTTTCTAGTTACTTACTCGATATTGAAAACTATGAAATTTATTCTTTCATATAAAGCTATAAAGCTTCGTCAACGTAATTTGAAGCTTAACCCTGCTAAATGTCATTTCTTTTGTTCTGACGTGACTTTTCTTGGACACCATATTTCAAATGAAGGAATCAAGCCCGATAAATCAAAATTTTCAGCAATTAGTAATTTTCCCACACCTAAAAATGCAGACGATGTTCGACGATTCGTTGCATTTTGTAATTATTACAGACGTTTTATACCATATTTTGCAGATTTAGCCCATCCCCTAAACAATCTATTACGAAAAAATGTTAAGTTTGAATGGTCCGAAGATTGTAAAAATTCGTTTGAAATTTTAAAAAACAAATTATTATCCCCTCAAATTTTGAAATTCCTGATTTCAAAAAGCCTTTTATCTTATGTACCGATGCATCTAAAATGGCATGTGGTGCTATGTTAACACAATCACATGGAGACACTTATTCACCAGTGGCATATGCAAGTAAGTCCTTTACTAAAGGTGAACGAAATAAGTCCACCATAGAACAAGAACTAATTGCAATCCACTGGGCAATCACCCATTTTCGACCTTATCTATACGGAAGGAGGTTTACAGTCAAAACTGACCATCGACCTCTCGTATATCTATTCACAATGAAAAACCCTTCGTCAAGATTGACTAGAATAAGAGTTGATTTGGAAGAATTTGATTTCAATATTGAACACGTAGAAGGAAAGCTAAATGTCGGCGCCGATGCACTTTCACGTGTAATTGTTGATTCAGATGAACTAAAAACTATCTCTGTTTTACCGATACAGACAAGGTCTATGACAAGAAGAAAACCAAGCAATGTCACTCAAATCAATAGCCCAAAGACTGTTCACCTTAGAGCATACGATTCAGTGAATAACATTGATGCGTTTGATCTTCCCAAACTAATAACCGAAATTGATGAGATACAGACAACGGTGTCAATAAAAATATATGATAAAAAATTTAAAAAGAATCTTGCTCAAGCGCAATTTTCTGTAATGATGTGCACATCCACTAAAGACTTTAAAGAAATTATTGACACAATTAACGAAATGGCCAAGTACTTGAATATTAAAAAGCTAGCAATTGCAAGGAACAGTATTATTTTTTCGAAGATAAATACTGAAGAGTTTAAATCATTATACAACCAATCTCACAACGAAGTCGACGTAATTATCTATACACCAGCGATAATTGTTTCAAACCAAAATGACATCAATCAAATAATCCTCGAGAACCATACATCCCCACTTGGAGGACATGTTGGTACTACAAGATTATTGAATAAAATACGTAAAACATACTACTGGAAAAATATGCGAAAATCTATCAACCAGTTCGTTAAGAACTGCATTGATTGTAAAAGAAACAAACACACGGTACATATGAAAGTAAAATTCATTGAAACCACTACTCCCACGAAAGCATTTAATGTTGTGTCCATTGATACAATAGGCCCCATGACCAAAACTAAAAAAGGAAATAGATATGCATTAACACTTCAATGTGATCTCACAAAGTATGTTATTGCTAAACCTATACCTGATAAGCAAGCTCAAACATTAGCAAAAGCATTTGTTGAGCAATTTATACTCATATACGGATGCCCAATTTTAATTAAGACCGATTTAGGAACAGAATATAAAAATGAACTGTTCAATAATATATGTCAACTACTGTCAATTAACCACAATTTTTCTACAGTTGGCGCCCTTGAACGCAATCATCGATGCCTTAATGAATATCTTCGACAATTCATTAACGAGCAACTCGATGATTGGGATTCTTGGCTTCAATTCTATATATTCTGTTACAACACTACTCCCTACACTGAACATACATTCACGCCATACGAATTAGTTTTTGGTAATTTGGTAAATTATCCTCGAAGTTTAATGAACCCCTCAAAAATCGATCCAGTTTATAACTATGACAATTATTATACAGAACTAAAATTTAAATTGCAATATGTAGCAAATAAGGCAAAAGAACTTCTAGTCAAATCTAAACATAGGAGAATAGCTAAACAAGCAGAAATAGCAAACCCCATAAATATTAAATTAGGAGAAAAAATACTTTTAAAAACTGAAAACAATAGAAAATTAGACAAAGTTTATAATGGACCTTTTGAAGTGACAGCAATAAGCCACCCGAATGTAAAAATCAAAAATTGCGAAACAAACGAACAAAAAACAGTGCATAAAAATAGAATTGTAAAGCTTTAACAAACAAACTACGTTACACAAAATTGTATAGTAATTTTTAAAACATAAAAGTGTTGTTTCAAATGATTTCTCTACGATCATCATTTTCCTTAAAAGGGGGAGATGTAGTGCATAAATTAGTTGAGTTGCATATTGCCAACAGATGTGGCACAGCAACAATAATCCCCATCGTCAAGGTCTTGCAACGTGGGCAAGAACACCCAAGTGCAATAGCCCATGTTGCAACCGCCAACGATGCTCTTTTCCCAAGCTCAATATTCCCAGGCTACATGATTCTCGAATTTCACCTATCGACGGGTTGTCAACTGCAATATAATTTTAACGCATATCGATGTTACCATGCGCCTCCTATTTACCGATTCTCTCATTCTCTCGATTTGTCTCTGTGAAACCAATTATGTAGCTTAGAATTAAGGCTCAATAGATTTCTTAGACTTGAATAAAATTGATTCGTATCGCAACCACGGAGTTGAGCACTGCGGATGACCTCCTCGATATCATACGTAGTACAAAGGAAGGAAGAAGAAGAAATAAGGTAGGATGAAGGAAGAGTACAGAAAAAGGAATAAGTGAAAAGATAGAAGAAACTAGGAAGAAGGTAGAGGGGAGGAGGCAGAAAGGAAGGAAACAAATAAGCAAATGAAAGAAGGAAAAAAGAAGAAAAAAACAAGGAAAAAGAAGAAGGAAGAAATAAAAATGCAAAAGAAAACAATGAAGAAGAAAGAAGAAGAACAAAGAATAATGAAAGAAGAAGAGACCAGAAAAAAAAGTAGGAAGAAAAAAGAAGGAACAAGGAAGGCAGTAGAAGAAAGAAGGAAATAGGAACAAGGATGAAGGAATTAAGAAGGAAGAACTATGGAGGAAGAACTATGAAGAAAAAAGGTTGAACCAATAAGGAAGAAAAAAATCAGAAGGGTTATGTACAAGACACAACCGCCCAACGTAAACTACGTAAGGCAGTTTTGTTCATTGAGGATTGTAGTGCCATCATGCATGAATATTTTTAGAAAATTCATTTGATTACTTATGTCACTGGGTTCGAACAAAACTAGCGTATCTTAAGATATGAAAATTGTTGGATACAATTGTTTAAAAAATTTACTATGAAAACCCAAATTTAGTCCTCAGAGGTGGTGACATCTTTCTTGGGTCCGAATTGCCTACATTTGGGTTTTGAAGCATTTGATGAAATATTTCAATAGAAGAAGCCCTAGGGAAGCATTCTCTTTTCCGTTTGCAACATTTATTATTCAGAAACATTCCAATCATAGGCATATCTTGTTTTTCGTGCATCACTAGAAATCATAAAATGTCAATCATGTATCAAAACCCAACTAATTTGGTTGTGGTGCGCGCGAGCAGTAAACGTTGCGGACGGGAAAAGATAGTGTGTGTGTTATTACATTCTAACTCCTACTGTCTGGCAGTGTCACCAGTGTTGGTAAAATCTCAAAATCTCAAATCTCATAGGCGATTCAAAGCATGCGTGAGTCAAATCCCATCACAATTATGGCCGACAGATTTGCTCATTATTTAAATCGCAATTTGCATCATTGCATGATATTTACGTGTTCTTCATTGAATTAACTATTTTTCGTCTAAAACAATGGCTAATAATTATATATAAACAAAACATACGTCTCGATTGCGTTTTGACGCTTATTAGAACGAAACCATTTTTCGGTGAGTGAGCGAAGCGATGCGATTCTGGCCGAGAAACTCAAGCGCAATGCTTCCCCTACAGAATCGCAGGCGAGTTAGCTCGTGCATGAAACCTCGATGATTCAGATTCGAGTATGATTCTACCAACACTGAGTGTCATTATGGGTAAAATATTCGTGAAAACATTTTATTAATATCATTGCAAGACTTTTGATTCAGGGAGCAAGAAGGTGATAGGCGTTGTGAACCGCCCAAGCAAAATTTACATACGAATCTTTATTTTAGTTTTTCACGATTTACTCAACTTTAGTCGTGATTTTCGTAGGAAGAAATATCATATAAACCCGTCGGAAACAATAATGATCATATCTGCTGAAGGAATGAAGAAAATCCGTCCAGCCGTTTTCGAGTTATGCGGATACGAACACAGACCATTTCATTTTTATTATATAGAATAGCCCGTTTCAAGAACGTATGCGTTTCGAAGCTTTTGTCGTGTACAATAAGTACCGCATTATTGCACCCACGTATTATAAAAATATCTTAAGTGCATTCACACTTCCTGAATCAAAGTTAAATCCTTCTGATTCAGGCGCGCATTTAATTGGACAAAATATTATTAAGCCGATATAAATATTTTTTCGAATTGTTTTGCTCAAAAATAACAACTTGAGGGGCATCAAAAAACTCAAAGGTGCAGCCCAATCGGGTTGTACGCAAAGGTGACGTAGGACTACGTAGCTATTCGAAATTGATAGTATTTGCCATAATAATGTGTGTCGTTTTATTAACATTGAGCAAACTGCTCGGAGGCCAACTGAATCAAGAGGTCGAATTGGAAGTTGGATGGAAGTCTCTAACCGTGTAATTAACTTGACTTATTGTCCGCTGAAGCCACTCGACTGGCTTTCAGTCGGGGACATCACAATCCTTACTTTGTAACGAACGCTTACATCGCGGGTGAAAACCAAACGTTGCATATAAATCTATTTGCGTTTGGTTTCACGCCACTTCTGATTCTGATTATTTCTCCTTTATTTCGACCATTTTTGAGGATGGTGTCCTCCAAAAAGGTCTTAATGCTTACAAAAGAAGGTTGATCCGACAATCCGATAAGAACTTTCTTTGAAGAGCAAAACTCAGTCGTAGCTAGGAAATTTGATAGCGCGCCGGAGGGAGATGATGCAATTAATTTGAACGGGTGGAATCACTAACAGCAACCAAGCTACCACGCTAAACCCGATGCCGCCGAAACAATCCATTTTCGCAATTAACTCTTTCGTTTCATAAAATGCTGGTCTTGAGAAGAACCAATTTTCTTTTCCCAATG